>NW_017963104.1:0-3110 GCF_001890905.1 Aspergillus aculeatus ATCC 16872
TTAAATAAAATATAACCAGCTTTTTATTATAATTAATAAATTTATAAGATATTTTAGTTTATTATTAAAAAGTCGTTTTAAATATTCCAGCAGTAGAATATTATTTTTATTAATTATATATAATTTTATAATTAGAATATACCGCGCTGTTTTATATTTAAATATAATTTTTAATTTATATTAAAATTTTTTTAAAAAAAAACTATTTATATAAAATATTACTAATTCTATTCTACTGTATTATATTTTTAAACTAACAGTTAGTCCGGGTATATAATCTAAATTATAAAAATTATAATATATTATAAACTTATTTAAAATATCTAAAACTAAATTATCATATTTTTTATAATTATTATTATAATTGATTTTACTTATCTGCGACCACCGGTCATTTACTTTACTATTTTAAAAAAATACTTTTAAGATATCTATAGTTTCTTATTAAAAATATACTATATTAAGCTAAATATTTCGATATTCTTTATATTAATCTAATTATTCTAAAAGATATCATTTTAAAAAATATAATCTTAAAGGATATTAATATTTATTTTATTAAAATTATTTAGGATTTTATATATTAGTTTAATACTAAAGAAGTATTAAAATATATGTTTATCTATATAAAAAATTATATAATACTAATTATAAATTTATATATTTTATTTTTAATATTAATATATATTTATATTTTTATAAAATATATATCTTACCTACCGTCTTCAATCAGACAAAGAGAAAATTATTTTAATAATATACTAATTTATTTCTATCTATTAAAATTATCTATTATTATATATATTATTTTTATTTATCTGATTTATAGCAAATCTATTCTATTATATTTATAGTATAATTTAAACCCGCTTCTAGTAAAGACCTATATGATTATATTTTTATTAAATTATTTTATATAATTAATAAATATCTTTTTGATTGAAACTATTAGAAAATATTTAGAATTCTGAATAAATATACTGTCTATTACAGCCGCTGTTATACATCTATTATACAGTATTTTATTTATTTGTTTAAATATAGTTCTAAAAATAATATATAGATTTATACGTCCGATATTGCTGCAGATAATCTTAAAAAAATTTAAATATTATTATTTAATTTGAATATTTTATACGGTTTGTCTTTCGTTCTTTCTTTTCTTTATTTCTTATTAATTTATATTATTTTTATATTTAGTATACTAAATATCTTTCTATTACTGTATTTGTATTTTTTAAATATGTAATTTCTATATTTTACAATTTATACTCTTATAAATTATATTTTTATATTTTTGTATACTTTTTATACTCGGTATTTTATATTTTACATCTTATATTAAAGTATTTTTATATATTTCAGATTGCGATGTGTTTTAATTATTAGTTTATTAATTTATTTATATACATAGCTTCTGAAAACGTTATTTTTAAAAACTAATATTTATAATACATATTACTATACTAATATTCTATTATTCCATTTTTTCCGTCTTTCTAACCGTCTCGTGCGGTAGAATTTCGGTCTTATAATTCTTCGGTTGTTCTTATCTCTTCTTTCTTAATCAACTAATCTAATACTTATGAATTCGTCACTCCCATAACAACCGTCAATTTTTTATTTAAATAATTAGATTAATAAAAGATTTATAAGAACTTTTATTGGTTTAAACTTAATATTCTTTTACTTTAAAGTAATTGAATATTGATCATAAATATATGAAGTATTCTGTAAAAGATTTAGATATAATTATTATATTATTCATTTAAATATAACAGAATATATACAACTTTTTTAATATTAGATCTATCCAATATTAAACATATAAAATTAAATTGATATAATTTATAATTATAATATAAAGTTACTTCTAACTGTAATATATAATAACTACTATTTAATTATAATATTTATAATAGATATATTGTTATAAAAAAATTATATATATTTATAATAATAATATATATATATATCTTACTGATAATTATAATATTTTTTTATGAAAGAATTAAATAAAAAATCTAATTCAGACTTTTAGTTTGCTTCTTATAGGTTCACTACTATTTAATCTTTAAAAATTAAAAATTTATTAAAATTATTAAAATTAAAGATATAATATTAGATAATGAATATTAAAAATACTATTAGTATGTAACTGTAAGTAAATAATATTTTCTTTTATTTATAAAATATATTAAAGATTTTATTAATAATTCTTTAGTTTTTTATTAATTTTATTAATATAAGATTTTAATATTCTACTTTCCTAATCTTCTTTTAATAAAATCTTTATTTATTACTTTCTAAATATATTATTTATATTGATATTTAAATTGTCGGAGTTAATTTAAATATTATATTTATTAATTATTTGATTTCACTTTTCGATTATTAAATTGAATTAAATTTATTATATACACATATATCAGTCCAATCGGCCGAGTGGCGGCAGATCCCAAGCCGGCAGCTGAATAAGCTGTTAGAATACTAAAATTATATATAAAATAGAATACTTTATTAGTTCGCTTTTTTTAGCCAGTTAGTATTATATTTTTTTATAATTTTGATAAAATTATATAGATCTTTTTTATACAGCAATCCAGCAGTTTTAATAATTTTTAAACATATTTATTTTTATATTTATTTGACTAGTTAGTTTTTATCAGCCGGTAACTACTACAGCTACTAATTATTATATAATTTAATATTTAAATTTATTTATAATTTTTTATTAATTAATTTAAAAGCCTTTAGAGATTACAGTTTTAATATAATAAATAAAACTTACTATTAAAAAAGCCAGTTAGTTATATTTTTATATATATATATATATATAAATATAAATAACTGCTAGATAGATTAGCAGTTAGTAGTTTGTTTATTAGCTAATAATAATTATATTTTAATAAATATAATATTAAAAATAATATTAGTTAGATTTTAAAATTAGTTTAAAAATCTTATATATAATATAAAGCAGATTGCTTGTTTTATTTTTTTTAAAAAAATATTAAAAGTTAGAAAGTTTTTTTTTGGTTTAAAAGATACTTTAATATAAAAGAATTGTATTTTAAATATTTGATAAAAATATATTTAATTAATTAGAG
>NW_017963105.1:0-3096 GCF_001890905.1 Aspergillus aculeatus ATCC 16872
AATTGCTTTAACTTTTTTAATTCTAATAATTCTAAATATTCTATTAATTTAAATCTATTTAAAATCTTATATTATATTATTTATTTCATTTTTCTCAGCAAACATACTTTCCAATAACTATCTAATTTAATATTAGATATTATATTTTTTATAGTAGATTCTGTAAAAGTTTTTTTAAATATAAAAATAAGATTTTTAAAATATACAATCTAATTAATTCTAAGTATCTATAATTCTAAATTTTAAATATAATTTTCTATTTATTAAATTTATTAAAATAAATAAGGTGCGGTGGGCGCTTTGACTGTATATTAAAATATAATAGATTATATTTATATAAAAAATATATTTTAAAATATAAATAAATTATTTTTATAGAGTTTTCTACTTCTATTTTTTTATAGCTATTATTTATAGAATAGTTCTAGAATTATAAATTAATTACAGTTATTTGGCTTATTTTTAAAAAATATTATTAAACTTTTTTTTATTTTTTAGATTTTTATAAACTATAATAATATTTAAATTAAAATAAATTTTTTAAATCAGATTTTTTTTCTTCAAATCTCGAGATTATATATATTATAAAGAATCGGAAGATTATTTTATATTTAATTTTTTAAAAAAAATTCATTTTTTAGAATTAGTAGTAGAAGATAATTTTTTTTAAAATCTATATATAAATTTAAAAACTATTATCTTACTTCGGTCGGAAGAAATTATTAATAATATAAAATAATTTTTAAAAAAATATATTATTCTCCGACAGAATTTTTTATATCTACTGTACTATATATTTTTATATTTTATAATATTTAGAAATTAAAAACTTAGAAACTAATTTTATAAGCTATTATTTTTTATAAAAATTATAAAAATAAAATATTATTAATTATATCTAAGTAAATAATTAGTCAGATACTGAATAAAAAACTATTATAGATATTATTTATCTTTTTATTTTTTAAAAATAGATCTTTTTTTAATTATTATTTTCTTTAAATTTTTATAATTTATAATAAATAGAATTTCTAAAATTAAGTTTTATATTTTATAATTGTCTGTTGTTTACTGTTCCGAACCGTTAAATATATTTAATTTAAATAAATAATTAATTTTACTGTTTTATTTTTTTATTAAAAACTAAATTCTTTTTAATCGAACGCAGATTAAAGAATATTTTTAAAATTATTAAAAATATATATATACAGTTATTATTAAAAATATATATATACAGTTATTATTAAAATTTTAAATAATAAACAGATATCGATTATAGTAGACTACTAAATCAGTTTTAATTAAAAAAATATTTTTTATTTTAATTAAATATTTTTTAATAAAAGATATAAATTATTATAAAGTTCTATTAGATTTCCGACTGGTATTTAAATCTTATATTAATAAAAATCTAATTATAATTATTCTATTAGTTTTATATAAATATAATCTAATCTATCGGTTATTAAATATAATAATTAATAATATTAATAATAATAGTTTAATATTTAATATAATCTTATCTAAATTTCGAATCCAGCTTAGTTAGAGTATTCATCTTTATAATATATTAATTAACTCCGATTTTTTTAAAGATTATTCAGAGTTAGTATTATATATTTTATTTTATTTATATAATTTAGTTTATAGTTAATATTCTTGTATAAAAACTTCGGATTAAGATTTTAAATAGTATTATTAAATATATATAAAAAAATTATAATAAAAGTCTTAAAATCTTTTTTAATATTTTAAAAATTTTTAAAAAGATATATTTTAAAAACTATTTATAAAAAGCTAATACAGATAGCTTTTATTATTTATATTAAAAACTATTTATATTAGTTTTTTATAGATAATTTTTAAAGATCTTTTTTCAGTAATAATTTATTATATTAATTTTTAATTATAGATTTGGAAGATTATATAATTTATAAATATAAGCTTTTAATATTATAAAAAAGTTTTAGTTTATTTAATAATTTAAATTTAAATTAGTTTATTATCTTTTTTAAACTGTAAAATCTGCTAAAACTTAATTTATTTTATAATTTATTAGAATTTTAATTTTTATTAAATAATTAAAAGTTTTATTTAGTACTGTAAATATAGTAATATTAATTATTTTTATTTTATTATAATTAAATAGAAATAAATAAAGTATCTTTTTAAACTTTTATATTTTTTTTATATTTTATTTATTTAAAAACAGTAGGCCTACTATTTATAAAATCTATAATATTTATAATAATTTTTTCGATTATCTGGATTATTTAATTAATTAATTAGTAAAAAAACAGGCGCTTTTAGAAGAAGAAGATTTTTTAAAAAATTTATAGAATATATATTAAAAGTTTTAAAAGTACTACTATTATATTTATTAAATAAAAGACTATATTTAGATAATTATAATTATTTTAAATTTAATATTAAAGTTTAAAAAGTTTAAAAAGAATATATAGCTTAATAATAATATTAATTAATATAATAAATATTAAACTGTTTTTAAAAAAAGTCTTTTATTTTTATTATAATTAGAATCCAGTAATAAATATATTATTATCTGATTTTATATTATTATTTAATCTAAATAAAATTTTTTATAATATTTTTAAATACCGAAGACTCTCATCTGCAGTAGAAATATTTAAAAAATTTAAAATATATCTAAATATTAAAAAAAAATATATAATTTAAAAAAATATTTTTAATTAAACTAATATTATTTTAAATATTATAAAATATATTAATATTTTTGCTTACTGAAAGTCCTGCTGTAATTAATTTTTTATTTTTTATTAAATAATTAAAATTTTTTTTTAGTTATAATTAATAATATTAGTATTAAATATTTATTTAATAATTTTTAAGATATCTGCTATTATTGCCGGAGCCGTTTTTATTTTAATATAATTAAAATAATTATACTTTAAATATATACTAATTATTTTATTATTAGTAAAAAGTATTAGAATATTTTTAATAATCTTAATTCAGATTCGATTATTTTTATATTTAAAAAGTAAAAGAAGAATGAAGTGATTATTATATTTTATATTAATAATAATAAAAATATAGATAATTTTAAAAATAATT
>NW_017963106.1:0-3068 GCF_001890905.1 Aspergillus aculeatus ATCC 16872
ATAAATATATATAGATATATTATTATTATTTTTTAATAAAAAAATATAATTAATATTAGTAAGATTTGTATAAATCTTAATCAATATAATAATATAAAAGTATAAAAAAATTAACTTCTTATATTATATAAATAAAGTATTAATATAATTTTACTTGATCTATATTTTAATCAAAAAATATAAAATCTTAATATTTATAAATTATATTAATTTTTATGTTTAATATTTAGAACAATATTTTTATAATCTATTATATTAAAATTAATCAATAAATTTAAATATATATTTGGATTAATTATACTTTAATAGTGTTTATAATATATAATAGTTAATTATATAAGCAGACTAACTAATTATTTTACAGCTGATAAAAAATATATATTTTTAAATATAATATATATAAAGAATTATATTTAGAATTAATATTAAAAATATATATAAAAACTTTAGCAGAAAGTATTTTAAACTTAGAAAAAGAATTAAAATTTATATTTATTAGAATTATATTATAGCTAGTATTAATATATACAGATATATATTCTAGAATAGTATTAAAAACTATTATAATTATTATAGAATATTATATATAAAATACAGATTAATTGAAATAAAATTAATATTATTAAAATAAATAGATTTAATAATATTATTAATAAAATTTATTAAGATAATTTACTTTTTAGGATAATATCTGAAAAATAATTATAAAATATATAATACTTATATAACCTATTTTTTAAATATAGAAAATATATTATAATTATAATACAGAATATATTTGTTTTATATAATTTAAATAGAAGAGCGAATATCTTAAAAAAGAAAAGACAGTAAAAAACTATATCTTAGACAGGATTAGATATAGTATTGTCGCTCTTAGTAATATACATATTAGCATATTTATTATTAATATTATTATAATCTTTATAATATACTTTTTTTAAATTAATTATAGTTATATTTTTTAATTTTAAAATTAATATAGTCGGTATAGTCACCATACGGCTCGTCTAAAAATATTTAATTATAAAAACTTTTAAAATGTTAAATATTTTAAAAATAAATATTATATATATAATATATTTTTTAATTAAATATAGAATGGTTTGTAGCAGTAATTTATATATATTATATTTAATTATTATCTTTTTTAAAATAATTAAAATATTATATTCTGAAATTAATACTAATAATTTTTTTATTTCAATTTTATTTTTGTTTATTCTGATTTTAAAAATAATAATTATTTAAATTATTTATATTTATTACAGACAGTTAGATAGAATTCTAACTAATATAAAACTATTAAAATTAATTTTCCTATTAAAACGATTATTAAAACTGCTATTAACTTTAATTCTGATTTAAATTCTAATTCTAATAAGTTTAAGACTTCTAATTATTTTTATAGTCATAGTTATTTCTAGGAAAATATATTTCATAGTATCATTCTAATTATTTTAATTGTAAGATTTTTTGATATTTTTAATTATAAAATTACAATTTTTATAAAAGATGTTATTATATTTTTTCTTATCTTTAATAATTTGAATAAAATTTTTTTAATTATATTATTATTTGTCGAGCTCTTTGAGAAATGAACTAATTATTATATTTTATATAGAATATTTTAATTCAATATATAAATATAGATTAAAATAATTCTAAATATAAATTAATTAATTAAAAGAATTATTTATATAAATAGTTTAAATATAATAAATTATTTCTTAAATAATTAACCTATATTCTTATCAGCTTAAATATTATTTATAATATAAAATAAAATATTTAGTTTTATTATAGCAGTATAAAAAGCTAGATATAAAATATTTTAATAATTTAATTATTTATTTATTTTTAAAATTATCATTATTTTTTATATTTAGTAAAAATAGTAGTATACTATATTAATACAGTTTATATATATAGATTTAGAAAGTCAATTCTACAGTATTCTTACTGTAATA
The DNA here is from genome assembly GCF_001890905.1 of Aspergillus aculeatus ATCC 16872. Classification (NCBI taxonomy): domain Eukaryota; kingdom Fungi; phylum Ascomycota; class Eurotiomycetes; order Eurotiales; family Aspergillaceae; genus Aspergillus; species Aspergillus aculeatus. The sequence continues at coordinate 1,971 of NW_017963106.1, forward strand.
TTATATAATATTTTTAACATATTTAATATGAATATTGATATCTTTATAATATATATTATAACTAATGTATTTTATAATTTTATTATCAGATACTTTAAAATAGAAAAAACCAATACCTCCAGACTTAAAATCTTTAATATATATTATTTTAAATAGAATATTATTAATATTATTATTAATATTACTATCTTTATTTAAATAATATAAATACTTTTAAAATCTGTATTTTAAGACTTTTATTTCAAATAACTATATTTTTATTATCGGTAAGTTTGTTTATTCAGTTATTTATAGCTTTAAAATATTTAAAAATATTTTTATTATAATATTCTTTAAATAATTTGTTTTAAAAATTTTATTTATATTAATTAAAATATTATCAGTAGATTAATTATTATATTCTAGTATTATATAAAATATATTAATATGTTTTAATTTATATATTTTGAAAATAAACATAGTTTAAAAAATTTAAATAGATAAAGAATATTTCGGTAATTTAAGTAAATATTTTAATAAATATTATTCAGATAAAAAATAAAAAAACAATTATCTTAATAAAAAATATATAAATAATTATAAAGATAAAATAAATATTTCTTATTTTTAATTGAATATTAATAATAGAAATTTATTAAATATAAAAAATATATTAAAGAGTAAAAGAATATAAAATAACTTTAATAATTTAGAATCTAAAAATAAAAATAAAAAAAATTAAAGAAAATATATTAATTATATTGGACCAGATGAAAACGACAAGTCTAAAAAAATATTAAAATATATAAAATATTATAAAGATTATTAGATTAATTTGTAAGAATTTGAATATAATAATTTTTAATTATTTAATTAAAATATTTAAATTAAAATATATAAATATATATGGCTAAATAACCGGACAGATTTAATATGATTATTAAAATTTTATTAAATATTTAAATTATCTAATTAATTAGTATATAATATATTTAATAGTAAAGAATCACTTTGAAAAAGAAATTAAATAATATTTTCATATATAATATTTTTGTTGATATTTTTTATAATATAAAAAATCTTTTAATCTTGATATATAATTATTATTAAACACTTTTT
>NW_017963107.1:0-3064 GCF_001890905.1 Aspergillus aculeatus ATCC 16872
ATTATTAATTATTATATCTAATTATTAATAAAGAAGATTATATTTATTTAAATTAATAAAATAATTATAATTAAATTCCTATCAATATAAAATCTAAATACCAGTCGGAAGCCTAGTAAAAACTTTATAATAATTTATATTTTTTAATTATAATTAATTTAGTAGTCTATTATAATTAATATTTATTTAATATCTAAAAAATTTTAATAACAACTGTATATATGTATTTTTTAATAATTTTTTAAAAATATTCTTTAATCTATATTCAATTAGGCGGATTTGGTTTTCAATAAAAAATAAATAATAAAATCAACTATTTATTTAAATAAAATATATTTAATAGTTCGGACTAATAAATAATAAATAATAATAAGATATAAGATTTAATTTTAAAAATTCTATTTATTATAAGTTATAGAGACTTAAAAAGAATAATAATTAAAAAAATTTATTTTTTTAAAAAAATAAATATTTATAATAACAGATTATTCAGTATTTAACTGATTATTTATTTAATATAATATATCTTTTTAAAAATTATTTTCTATTATTAATAATTTTTTAATTAAAATAAAATAAAATAATAGTTTTAAATTTATATACAGACTTTAAAAAAACCTATCTTCTATTATTAATTTTAAAAAATAGAAAGTTTTAAGAAAATAAAATATAAAATAATCTTTTTATTCTTCGTAATATATATAATCTTAAGATTTTAGAAAAGAAGGAAAAATCTAATTTAAAAAACTTATTTTAGTTTAAATATTATTATAATCTATAAAAATCTAAAAAACAGAAGAAAGAAATTTAATAATATTTTCTAAAAATAAACTAAATAATTATAATTAATTTATAATTTTAGAGCTACTCTATAAATAATAAATATAAAAAAATAAAAATTTTATAAAAATAATTTAGTTTATTTTAAGATATATTTTAATATAAATATAATATATTATATTTTAATATATAGCTAAGACACCCGCTATAATATTATATTTTATTTATTTTAATAAATTTAATAAATAATAATTTATATTTAAAGTTTAAAATTATAAAATAAATTTTTTTTAAATAGAACTGATTAAAATATAGTAGATTAAATTTAAAAATAAATTTTTTATAAAAAATTTAAAATAGACTTTTATAAAATCTTCTATAAAAAATATAGTATTTAATATTAGATTAAATAGTTATTAAAAAATACAGTAATCAAAAAAACTAAATAAATAATATAATATAAATAATATCACAGTACAGATCCAAGATATCCGGCCTATTTAATCTATTCAGCTTATCTAAATTATTTTATATATTCTAAATATTCTAATATTTCTATTATTCTTTCTGACCGCCCTGTATATAATATATAATCTTTTTAATTTTTTATTTATTTTAAGTTCTGTTATAGCTCTTTAAACTATATTTTATTTATAAATTTAAAAATAATCTAACTAAATAGCTAATTAAAAATTAGAAAAATTATTATTAAAAATTTTAAATTAATTTTATTATTTCTACTATTTCAGCCAGTTAGTATCTATTAATCTAATCTATATTTTAATATTATATAATTTTTATTTTAGAAATAATAGTCTGATAAAATATCAGTAATTCTGCAGTTTTTTAATAATTTAGATTAATCTAAAAAAAATTTATTTAATATATTTATAAAAATTTTTAAAAATAATATGACTATTATAATTAAATTTATATTTTTATTATTAAAACCGATTAAAACCGTGCGAATTTTTATTAAATAATATAGATTAAAAAGAATATTTTTATATATTAAATTAAATAGATTTTAAAATTAAACCGCCAGCTTATCGAAGCTACTGTAGAATAAGAAATTATCATTAAAAAATATAATTAAATATTAAATAAATAAATTAAAATTATTTAGATTACTATTTCTACAGTAAGTATTTTAATATAGATTTTAAAATCTATTTTTATTTTTAAAAAATACTGCAGCTGTTTTAATAAAAGTAATAATATTAACTAATTTTAAATCTTTTATTTTTATTTTTTTAAATATATATTTAATTTTAATAAATTTTAAAAACAACTGCTCAGACTTCTACTAATTTATTTTTTAAATTAAAAAAATAAATATTAATATTAATTATTATACTATTACTACCGCTCGGAAATTATATATTATCAGCTGTTTAAAAAAATTTTTATATATTTAGATTTAGTTCTATATTAAAAGAAAGACTATATTTTAAATAATTTTATTAATATTTTATTAAAAAAGCTTATATATATTTAGATACTTTATTTTTTATATTAAAAAATAATATCAGCCGGGATTTTAAAAGTATACTTCTAACTAATATTCTATTAAAAAATTATTAAAATTTGATTTATTTTTTAAAAATTTAAAACAACCGCCGCCTATAGTACAACTTTAAAATTAATAATTATTTATAAAGAATTTCAATAAATCTAATTTTATATATTTAAAAAAATCAGTATAAATTTTAAAATAATAATTATTAAAAATAATTTATTATATATTAATAGTCTCTATATCTAAAGATCTTTTATTATAATTATTATAAAATTTTTATTATAGATCTAACTATTATTATATTAAAAATTATTTTAAATCTTATATCAAAATTCTATATATAATATTTATATAATTTTTATTTTTAAATTTTATGTTTATTTTTCAGATACCGCTCGCCTTTTTATTGTATAATTAAAACTATATTTAATAAAACTATTTATTTTAAATTTTATAAATATTATAATCTTACTATTAGTTTTAATATAAAAACTTTTATTTTTTTAATTTTAATAAATAATTAAAAAAATTAAGTCTATTTTAAACTGCCGACAGGCCGAAATTTTAGTTTAATTATATATTTTTTTAAACCCGCAATTAAAAAAACTGATTTAATAGTTATTTTTATTATATTAAATTTCGAAAATCAGAAGATTCTAATATATATATTAATTAATATTAAATAATTAATATTAAAAATAATAAATAAAAGTTAGGCCGAAGTCCACCAGCGACTGCTATATTTTTTAAAAAAATTTATAAAAA
>NW_017963108.1:0-3037 GCF_001890905.1 Aspergillus aculeatus ATCC 16872
AAATCAATTAATGTAAAATATAATAAGTTTATTTAATTATTTTTAGATAAAATTTTTTATATGAAGAAAAATTATTATTTTATTATATTTATATATAAAAAATATTTTTATTATATTTATATATAAAAAATATTCTTATTATTAGATACTGTCGGTAAAAAACTAATAAATAGATTTAAATTAAGAATTAATAAAATTATAATAAATATTTTAAAATTTTATTATTTTAATTTATAGATTTCTAAAATAATGAAAAAAAATCTTTAAAAAAATAGATTAGATTATTAAAACTATTTAATATGATATGATTATTATACTTTATATATTTTATAAATATAAATTAATTGTATAATTAATCAATACTTTTATAGATTATTTAAATTAATAAAAGTCTCTATGAATTAATTAATTGAATTTGTAAAATTTTTTTTATTATATTTTATATAACTCTTCGGCAGTAAGTTTTAAAAAATATTCAAAAAGTATTATTAAATAATAAAAAAATATAATTATTCTAAATATCATCTTAGATGAAATAAAATAAAAAATTATACAAATAAATATAAAATAAAATTATTAATTAATAAAAATATTATATAATAATTAGTAACAATATTACAGATAATTATAATAATATATTAATTATATATTGAAGCTAGGAATCTTTTAATAATCTTTATTATAATAATTAAATATTATATAATCTTATAGTCTTACAGTTATATAACATTTATAATTATATGATTAAAAAGATAGTTTTTTTATAATTTTATTTATTTTGATAAAAAATTATAATAGAAGAATATATAAATTAAATTAAATATATTAAAAAACTACTGTAAAGAAAGCATATAAATTAAATAGATATATTAAAAAATTATAATAAAAAATTATGAATTAAATAAGTATATTAAAAAACTACAGCAGAAAAAGTAAATAAATTAAATAAGTATATTAAAAAACTATAGTAGAAAAAATATATAAATTAAATAAATATATTAAAAATTACAGTAGAAAACATATATAAATTGAATAAATATATTAAAAGACTGCGGCGGAGAAAGTATACGAATTAAACAAAATAATTTTGAGCGATCTGGCGAATTACTGTATTATAGATAGAACGACTGCGTTCTATCTTACTAACTGCTGGTAGAGTAGTATTTATAAAAAGAAGATTAAATAGCTTCGATCAGAGCGGACGGAGCCTTCTCTATTATACTCTGTTATATAATTAAAAAAACTATTAATAGTTTTATTGTTTTATAGAAGAAGAAGCACAGCTTCGATATAATGTGTATAAACAGATAGAACTTTATTTTATTGTTTTCTTTATTTACTGTTACCGGGCTTGTGTCGACTTTCTGCTCGTTTATAGGGTTGGAAAGAATATAAATATATAAGATAATAAAGACTGTATTTGTTTTATATACATATTGAGATTTATTACTATAATTTTGTTAGTTAATTTAAAGATTATATACGGGGCGAGTATATCGAACTTTTACTTCAGACAGAGGCTGTTTTAGATATTGTGACTGCCGTCGCCTTGATCAGTATATTGAGGTCTCTGTACCTTCCTGTATCGCCGTCTGCGGTATTGGTGTCTATGGTTCGCCGTAGGCAATATACTTAGCCTCTCAGCCTTCCGGGTCCTTTTAAAAATAAACAACTTCTTTATTTTTATTATTAACTATACGGTATACCACAGTTAGTAGTATATTCTTTACATGTGTTTAATTATTTATTCTGATATATCCGAAAATTATATATTTCTTTTATTTTAATATTATATTTTATATATTTTTTTATTTTATAATATATAAGTAGTTAAAATATATTATTCTCAGATCTCTTCAAAAAACCAATTATTTATTTTTATTTTTATTTATTTATTTGTTCGGATACTTTCTATATTAGTTTCTGCAGTCAGTATATTAATATCTTCTATTTTTATATTTAATAATTATTTTCTTTTTATTAAAAATAATAAACAGTTTTATTTAATTTTATATATTTTTATTTTATATAACTTTCTTAATTATTATTTTAACTGTATATTAGAATTTTTATCTATTATAAAAATACCGAGACATCGTAATTCTTAAATAAATTTATATATTTTATATACTATATTTTCTATTATTTTTAAAATTTACTATACTGTTTATCTTATATATAACAGCCGTTCGGTCGTTAAATCTATTTTATATTATTAAAATATTATAAAAATAAATAGTATTATTTTATTAATTATATTAAATTAATATCTTCTATCTCTTCAGACAATCTATTTATTTTTAAATTATTAATTATATTGAAAATAAATACAGAGCAAACTACCAAACTGTTAATATTAAAATTATTTTTTAATAAATAAAAATATTTTATAGAATTAGTTTATTAATTATAAAATTTTTAATTATATATTTAATATAAGTTTATTTATTAACTTAATAATAATACTTTACAGTATACCGAATATATATAACTGTATATTATTAATTTATTATAAAATTATAATTTTTAATAGCTATCCGACTAATTTATAAACTGTTTGTTTTTAAATAAAACTATCTCTGAGTTTTTATATTCAATATATTATATATTAGATCTATCCAATTATTGTATATAATAAAATAAATATAAATTAAACTCTTAGTTTAAAATTAAAATAATATATTTATTAAAATATATATATTCAGAATCTCTCTCAGCTACAAGCGCTGTATCAGTTACTAATCTAAAATAGTCTGTTATTTTTAAAATATTTAATTAATTTAATTTATTAATTTTATATAAATATTATCTACTACGCCTGTAACGATTATACGCTATTAATCTATTTAATTTAATTATTTTATATATAATATATAATTAGTTTAATATTATATATATTTTTTATTTTATTAGTAGTTCTTTCAGCTATATTTTATTTATAATCTAAAAAGAATCTAATCTAAATTACTATATAAAAATAAAAAGAACTGTTATTAAAAATTTTTAATTTAAATTATTATATTTATTATTTTAATTT
>NW_017963109.1:0-3023 GCF_001890905.1 Aspergillus aculeatus ATCC 16872
GTAAATATATTATATTAAAATAATTAAATATCTTTCCGGCATTTTCCAACTATTTTTTTTAATTAAAATTAAATTTAATATCTGTCTGAAAATTAAACTAGTACTATTTAAATATAAATATAATAAAACTAATAGCTATTATTAGTTTTTTTCTAGAAATTAGTCGGTAGTATTTAATATCTATTTTAATTATTAATAATCTAATTAGTCACTTAATTAACCGAATACATTAAAATATTAATATTTTTATTTTATAATTATAAATTATTCTTTATTTTCAAATTAGATATAATCTAATATACCGCCGACTGCAGAAGACTGTAAGAATTTAAATATATAAAATTATAATATTTTAATAAATTTATTATTATATTTTAAAAGTCTGATTAAAAGAGTATTACCGTATAATTTAAATAATTAAAAAATAAATTATTTATTTTTATTAGAAAGTCTACCGGAATTATATTAAAATATTTAGCAGTAATTTTTTTAAAATCTAAAATTTTATTTAATGAAATAAAAATCAGTTTTTATATTTTATTTATATATTATTAATTCAAATAGACGATATAATATATTATTTTTTAAAATTAAAATTAAAATATTATTTAATAGCTTTTTTTAATATTATTTTATTAGATCTTACTAGTATTACCGGCTTTATTTATTTAAAAGAAATAAAATAGCTGTTAATTATTATTATTAAAATAGAAAAAACTGTTAACCGACTATAATTAAGTAAAATTTTAAAATCTAATATTATTATTAATTAAATATTACAGGCTCTGACGGCTGCAGATATAAAACTAATTTTATTATAAATAATTTTATTTAATTATTATTTTTAATAAAAATATTATTTTAATCATTTCTAAAAATTAACTACTATTACTTTTTATAAATTTAATAAAAATAATTATAAAATATTTAAAGTCTACCGGCTAATCGCGCTGCTGAATATAAAAAAAAATCTTCAAAAATTTAATTATTATTTAATTTAATTATTTTATAAAAAATATATTTTTATTAAAATTATTTTAATAGCTGTAGAAACTGCAGAACTGAGACTGTTTTATATATAATAATTAAAATTATTACTATTATTTAAAAATAAAATAAAATAATTTTAATTTTTATTTAAATATTTTTAGAATTTTTAATAATATCAGTCACGCCCGCCTGCTTTATAATCTATATAAATAATAAATATTTTTCAAAATTATTAATTAAATTAAGTTTTTTTTAATAAATATTATATAATTTTAATAATATTGAAATATATCTGCTTTTAAATAAAAATAAATATTAGTGTCTTTTAAAAGCTTTCTGCTGTTTCTAATTTTATATATATTTTATAATATAGATTTTATAGTAGACCGGTTTAATAAGAATATCAGCTATATTAATAATACTATTATTATTATAATTAAAAATTATAAAAAAAATTTATAAAATTTTAAAATAAAAGTTCTATATTATTTATAAACTATAATTTCTTACATATATTTTAGTTTTATATTATTAAATTTATTTAATTTATTATTATTTATTTAAACAGCCGAAGCCTCGCGGTGCTAGTAAGTCCGAACTAAAAATAAAATTAATTAATTAATTTAATTTAATTAATTAACTAATTAAACTAACTAAATAAATTAAACTAATCAAATAAATTAAACTAATTTATTAGTATATTAATATAAATATTACCGACGCCAGCTCTAAGAACGAATAATTTTAAAATATTCTTAAAATATAAGTACTCTTAATATACAGTTTTTTTTTAAGTTTAAAATATTTATACTACTGTATTTTAATAGTTAGTTAATAAAAAACAAATATTATATTTATTTATTAAAAATACTATTTAATAAATATTTTATTTATAATATTTATTTTAAATATACTAAAATTTATATTTTAAAAGTCCTACAGACTATTAGTATCTTAAAAAAATATAATTAAAATTTATTTTTAATTATATAATATTTATTTTATAATATTTATATAATTTTAATAATAATATATACTATTTTAGTATAGTATATTCTACAGCTTCGGAAATATAATATTTATTATAATTATTAAATAAAGATTTTAAACAAAATATAATAATATATAAATAAAACTATTTTCAGAGGTTTTTAAATTTATAAATATTAATATTTTTTAATATAAAATTCTAATTATTTTTTTATTTTAAAATATTTCTATCAGATATAATTATATATATTATTTTATTTATTTTTTTTAATTTATTATTATTTTATTAACCGGCGGGTCTTCTACTACAGCTAAGTATTTTATTTATATTTAAAAGTAATAAAAAAATTTTAAAATTTAATATTAGTATAGATTTTTTTATAATAAAACTACAGCTGTTTTTTACAGTCTTTTTATAATAGCAATCTCCGGATATTATAATTATATTTATAAAAAAGAAAGTTTTTATAATATATTTTATTTATACTACAGCAGTTTTAGAAATTATTTAATTATATATTAATAGTTTTAAATTATATATAAAAGCTGATTTTTTTAAATAAATTAAAACAGCAGTAATTTTTTTTATTTTTTTATAATTATTATAATTTATATAAATATCGAATAGAACTGTATAATATTAATAGCTAAATTAATAGATATAATATTAATTTTTTCATTAATTTAAAATAATTTTATTTTTTAAAGATTTTAAAAATTTATATCGATAATTAAGATATTTTTATTATATTAAAAAATCCAGATCTTATTTTAAAATAATTTTTTGAAAAGAAAGATAGCTGAATTATTTATTAAAAAACCCAGCTCAGTACTAAAACTTTTAAAATTATTTTTAAAATAATATTTAAAATAGTTATTTTTTATTAGATTTTAGTTTATATAAATATATTCGGTAATAAATTCGCCGACAGAATAATTAAATAAATTATAAATTAAAAAAATAATCAGATTAAATAGGATCCCCGCGGTCTGCTACTACAGATTTAAAATAAAATAAAACTAATATTTTAATTTTTATTAAT
>NW_017963110.1:0-3017 GCF_001890905.1 Aspergillus aculeatus ATCC 16872
TATTAATATTTTTATTTATTAAAATCTTACCATAATTAGTTGTCTATTCTTTATTAAATAGCTAAAGATTTTTTTTAATTATAATTAATAATATTAATATTAAATATTTTTTTAATAATTTTTTAAAATATCTGCTATTATCGCCGGAGCTATTTCTATTCTAATATAATTAAAACAATTATATTTTAAATATATATTAATTATTATATTATTAGTAAGAAGTATTAGAATATTTTTAATAATCTTAATCTAGATTTGATTATTTTTATATCTAAGAAGTAAAAAAAAAATAAAATAATTATTATTTTTTATATTAATAAAAATAAAAATATAAATAATTTTAAAAATAATCTTAAAAATAGATTATTATTAGTAATAGAAAAACCGGTCTTATCTGAATTAAATATTATATATATTTGAATAAAAATAAAAATCTAATTTTTATAATTTTGATATTATTATAATTACTGTTCTAAACAGTATAAAAAATAGTATAATATTATTAATATATTTATTTAATAATAAATATAATTTTTTTTATACTAGGCTTTTATTTTTTAGATAAAATAGATAGTACAGATAGAGCAGATAAATAAGATTAAGTAGATTAAATAAATTAAATAAATTAAATAAATAAATAAGATTAAATAGATAGATAAGATTAAGCAGATTAAATAGATTAAACAGATTCAATAAATTAAACAAATAGATAAGATTAAGCAGATCAAACAGATAGATTAGAATTATATTAAAAAATATTATTATACTATAATTAAAAATATATTATATTTTATATATTATTTATATAAAATAATATATATACTATAAATTAATCTATAATTATTAATCTATTTACTATATCTAATTTTTCTAATTGGCAGATATAAACAGTTAAAGTAATAGTTATATTTTAATCTAATTTTAACTATACAGTTAAAAATTTTTATATTTTAATCTGACCGCTAGATTATAGCCAGGTTAAGGTTAAGGTATAACGGTCAGGTTAAGCCACTCTAGGTATTCTTACTTTTACAGAATCGTTTTTAATTCTAAATCTAAATTCAGATAAGTAATCTATTAGGACTTTAAAAAAATTATTTTTATAGAGATATTTAAATAACTATTATATATAAATTCTGTTTTATTTAAAAGATTTATCTAATATTCTTAATATTCGGTTATAAAATACTGTAAACAGTATTTAAAAACTTAATTAGTTTTTTCTGTTTAACCGTCGGTTTGTAGGTAAAATACAGTTAATAATTATTTTTTAATCTTAATCTAATAATAAAAATTAGATTAAAATTAATGAATAAATAGAGAGCCTTTATCTATAATAATATTATTAAAAACTTTATATTTTAATTTAATTTTTTAATAAAACAGTTCAGCTAATTCTTTTACTTTAAATTATATATAATATTGATATAAAATAGTTTATTTTTATAAAGTAATTTATAATAACTAATATTAAATTTATTTAATAATCTTAGTAGTATAACTCGAATAATTCTATAATAAAATCTATAGTAATTTTAGTTTATAATTTTAAAAAAGATTGATAGATTTTTAAAATTCTTTATATAATTAATATTTAATAGCAGTTTAATATTAGCAGATGGAATATATTATTATATAGTTTTTTATATTATTTTAAAAACGGATTTAATAAAATTTTCTATAAAAAAGTTGTTTAGTTTTATTTTATTTAAAATAATCTGCTAACAGATTATTATAATATTATTATAATAACTTTTAATACAGGCCTTCTGTTTCTAATATATAAAGTCTATTTTTAAAATATAACAATCTATTTATTATAATTTTTTAATATTTGAATAGTCTATTTGTCTATTTTTCTTTTTCTAAAAATTCAAAAATCTTGATTTTGAAGAGTTTTTAATTAAATTTATTAAATTATTATTATAATCAGATTTATAAATCTTTTTAGCTTTATTTATTTTTTTTATAGCTTTAATATTAGCAGATTATTTATAGTTTATTATATAAACTATAGTCTAATCAGCTGATTTTATACCGGCAGTATCTATAAGTATATTTAATATTATATAAATACTAAATTTAGATCTTTTTCTGTAAAAATATTTTATTATATTTAAATTAGGATTTTCTAATTTTAGATACTGCTGAGACTTTAGATACTGCTAAGATAAGTACTAATTAATTATAAAATATTTATATAATATTTTTATTATATAAGCTTTTTATTAGTTTAAACAGTCTAAATAAAATATTAGATAGATTATTTTTATCTAATCTATATTGAATTATAAAGTTAAAAGAAGTCAAAATCATACACTAATATATTTAATATTTATTAAATTAAGATTAGTTTATAAATAATTGAAAATTTATATAGTCTGATAAAATCTTAATAGAATATTAAATCTTATTAAGATACTAATATTAATATTTAAAAAAATAAATAATAGTAAAAAGTTCTTAATTTAAAGTATTTTAGTTAAGTTCTGTACTTAAGAACTTTCTTAATTAAATAGCAATTATAGAATATTATTTTATTAATTTAAATTATATTAAAATATTGATTATTTTTTTATTACAGGCGTTGGTTTTAATTCGAATAAATTAAATTAAATTAAAAAAATAAAAAAAAGCAGTTTAAAATATATTAATAAGTCGGCGAAACGCCAGTTTTTTATTTAGAAATAAATAATATATTTTAGGTTTTTTATTATTTTAATTTTTCTTTAAAAGGTTTGTTAAGAATAGTACTAGTAAAAACAAATTATAAATAATCTACAGTAGAAATTATGAAATCTTAGAAAGATTTAAATATTATAATAAATAATAGATAACAATTATAAAACGATATTTTTAATTTGATTAGAATCTATTATAATATTTATAAAAGAAATAATATATTTAAAAAATTTAATTTATTATTAAAAAAAATATTTAAATCATTTAATATATAAATTAGCTTATTATAGTTGTATCAGCACTTTTTTTAAATATTTTAATATATTTTATATCTT
>NW_017963111.1:0-2895 GCF_001890905.1 Aspergillus aculeatus ATCC 16872
AATTAATTTATATATATTTTTTTATTTCGATTCTAACAAACAGTTATATATAAATTTTAATATATTAAAAAAAAGATTATAATATTATAGTATATTATATTTTAAAGTATATTATTATTTTTAATAAAAAACTAATACCGCCTCTTTAAATTAAAATATAATCTATTTTTTTAAAAATTATTTTTTATAATCTACCGAAACTTAATACTAGCCTACCGAAATAGAAGTTATTTATTTTATATAAATTATTTATAAATTTTATTATATTATTAAATCTATATATATATTTAAATCTTCTATTATCTTTACCGATTATATATCTACCGTCAGTATTTATATTTATAATATTATTTTTTTTATATATAATTATTACAGCTGAAAAAATTAAATCTATATTTTATTTATATTTTATAATATATACAGCAGTTTACTTTATATATTTATTATAGATTAAAAATTATAAATACAGTAGCAGACGCTTTATCTTACTTTTCTAAAAAAAAAACTTCTACTATATAATATTAATCTAAATAATTATATAAAAGATGTATTTATTTTAAATATAAAAAATAAAATATTTATTAATAAAAATATTAAAATATTTAATTTTACTTCTATCGAAGTATTTACTGTCCGTATATCTAAATAATTATTTATTATATTTTATATATATCCGAAAAATTTAAAAATTAAATTAAATAAAAATATATATTTAATTTTTATATATTTAAAATTCTTAGTATTCTATATAATAATACTAAAACTGTAAATCCTATCGTTCTTCTTTATATTAAATATAACAGTTTTTTATATATATTAAAATATATTACTTATTATATTAATAATAATAATTAAAATACTGTTTTAATTAAAAAATTCTAGCTATATCTACTACACAGTTTATTATATAATATCTTTTATATAATATATAATAATTAATATTACTAAAATCTGAAAAAATATTTTAATATTTTAAAAAGTTTAATATTCTATTATTATCGACGTCTTTTATATAACTATATATATTATTATTTTAATTATTATTTATATTAAATCTTTAAATATAAGCTATATAGCAACCTGCAGTCTATTATCTTACTTTTTTATATTATTTTATACTATAATTCTTAATTTTATTATTAATTTTTTTATATATAAAAAATTTAATTAATTATTTGTTCTGATAGATAAATTTATAAAAAAATTAGATATATTTTAAATAAGACCGACTGAAAAGTATTTAAAATAAAAAATTAATTTTCGCGTATCTGTAAGCCTACAACTGAAGTATTTTTTATATATAGATTTTTAATTAAAACTAATATTTTATTACTGATATATTTTATAATTTTTTTTAACAGTCTGAAATATTAATAATTATTTAATACTATTTATTATTTCCAGACAGACGATAGCTCGGAGCGTACAATTCAGTTTTTTAAAAAATTATATTAAAAATATACTATTATTAAAAAACTATTTTAAATTTTGTAATTATTAAATCTTATTATATTTTTTAATAAATCTATTTATTTTTTAACAGATTATATATTATATAAAATTATATACAGTATAAAGCTTAATCAGCCGCTCGGTCTGTTAAAATTGCTTATATTAATATAAATATATTAAAACTTTATATCTGTCTATTTTAATATAGAAGACGCTATTAAATATACTGTAATTTATATAAAATATAAATTTAATATCAGATATAAATTGATATACTTTAATATAAATAATAAAGTATATTTAAAATTATATAAAAAATATAATATATCTGCTGCTAAGAATATATTATATAAACTGGAATACTAATTCTCTGGTTTTTTTAATATTATTAAATATATTAATTAGTACGCCTACTGTTTTAAACTGTTTAATATATTCAGAATATATTTTATTATTTTTATTTTATAGTTGGAGCTGGCTTTTTATAATACTAATCTCTTTAACTATTAACTATCCGAACTATCTATAATTAATAAAATTAAAAACTAGTAGAAAATCGAATATATTTTTAATAAATATATATATTATTATAAATAAAATCTTATATATACTAAATATTTAATATATTAATTAGAATACAGTTTCGAATATAATTAATAAATATATAACTATCATTTTAGTTTATCTAATCTTATTTATATATTTAAAAATAGTATCGATTGACTGTTTTTCTGTTTTTTTATTTATTATAAGATTATTTATAGACGAAATTATTTTAATTTATATTTTTAATATATTAATATTTACTATATATATTTCTATTTATATATATATAATATTAAGAATAATATATCTTTTTTTTATCGAAGGCAACTATAACTACTATTATTTTAATTTATATATTAAAATCTTTATATCTTTTTATATCGCCGTCTGCGGTATTAGTATCTATAATTTACCGTAGGTAATATACTTAGCCTCTCGGTCTTTTAGATTCTTTTAAAAATAAGCAACTTCCCCACTTTCGTCATTAACCATACAGTATACTACAGATATTTAAGTAGTATCTGGCCAGTCGGCTAGAGAATTGGCTATATTAAAAATATTTATTTATAATATTAAGATTGGTTTTATAGCTTCAAACGTAAGAGAAACTAAATAAATAATTATATTCAGATATTTGAGATTTTTACCACCGCTGAAATTATAGATTCTAATTAAGTTAATAAAAAACAGATATTGTATTTTTTATATTTTTTAATATTCAGTATTCTGATATATTATACTAACCTGTGATATACTATATAATTAATAATAAAATAAAGAAAAATTGTTTATTTTTAAAAGGGCCCGGAAGATTAAGAAGCTAAATATATTATTTATTATAAATAATAAATATTAATACTACAGACAGTAATATAAAAAATATAGAGATTTTAATAT
>NW_017963112.1:0-2845 GCF_001890905.1 Aspergillus aculeatus ATCC 16872
TATTTATATATTATTTAAATTTAAAAAATATAATTATAATTTTCCTATTAAAAATATAGCAGTCGCACCGGCAGAACAAATTTATTATAAATAAAAATATTAATTTTTTTTAATAAAAACTAATTAATTTAAATAGTCATTTAGGTTTAATATAATTATTAATAGAAAAAGTTGCTTTTTAATAATATACTACTATTATTAACCAATTCTTAAAATTAATATTAAATCTATATAATTTAAGAATATTATAATTAATAAGAATATATATTTTTAGATTCTATATAAAATATATATTTATATAAATGCGAATTAATACTGATTTATTATTAATTTTTATAAAAAAAATCTTAATAATATTATATATCTAATATTATTAAATTCTTATTTAATATTATAAATATAAATAAAATCTTTTATAATAATTATAAAAAGATTTAGAAAGTTTCCTGCAAGCCAGACTTTATTAATTATTAATATAATATATTTAAAATTAAAATATATAATATCTGTTTTGTTATTAATACAGATCTTAACTATTATATATTATTAATTTTTAAAGAAATCTTCTGATTTAGAAGCTATAAAAAAATTTATTAATATTAATTATAAAGATAGGAATATTAAAATTTATACTTATATAGAATATATATAGATTGCAGTTTGCGATATATATATATAATATATTTTTAAAAATAAATAATATAAAGTAATTTGAATATTATAAATAAAATATATATTATTATTTATAATAATTAAAAGCTTTTTTTTATTATAATTATTTTTACAGTAATAAGTATTATTATAATTATTATTATAATATTTTTAAATATTTTAAATTTTTTTATATATTCGGTCGATCTAGCTACAGTAAGAATATCTACTATAAAAATTAGAATTACTATTATTATTTTTATTAATATTATTATAATAAATTTTCTAAGCTTTTTTTTATTACAGTTATAATTATTATAGTAATCTCGACTATATTAACTATAATTATATTTTTAATTTTTATAATTTTATTTATAATTTTAATCTTTTTTATAATTTTTATTATATTAATTATTATAGTTCTGATTATTATATTTATTATTACAGTAATTATAATAATTATTTTAATTATAATTATTTAATTTATAAAAATCTATTTAATTTCTGCAGTACTGATTATTATTTTAATTATTAAATTTATAATCAGATTAATTAAATAAATAATTATATTAATTTTATTTTTAAAAAAAATAAGTATTACAGATGCGATTTTTAGATTCAGTTTTTTTATATTTAAATTCTATTTATTTTTTAAATAGTAAAATAAATATTTATTTTATTACCGAAATTTTTTAAATATAGTACTATATCTTAGTTTTTTTAATTTACTTTTAGAGCTTAGAATTAATATAATATTATACTTTAATTATTATATTCTATTTATTTATTATATTATATATTTATACCAAGCCAGATATCTCTGCAATATATATAATTAAAAATTAATTATAATAAATATTTTAAATTATATACCGGTAATTATTAAGTTATTTTTATAACCGACTATCGGAAATTTTCTGATATATTTTACTTATAGTAATTTAATAATTAATATTTTTAAAATTAATAAGACTAATTTAATATATCTTATTTATTTACTGCATCCACCAGATATTTACATCTCTACAGAAAAGAATATTTATATTTTAATTTATAATTATTATATTTTTTAAATAGAAAGTAATTTTAAAATATATATAGAAAGTTTAAATAATATAATAATAGATTTTTCTATTATATTTAATAGAATCTCTATATCTTTAGTTAAAGAATATATTAAAATAAAAATATTTTATATTCGATACTTATTATTAAATATTATTTATTATTTATATTCTATTTTAGTATTGCAGAGACGGACTATTAAATAATTTAGAATTTATATTATTATTATTTTTTAAAGATTTTCTAAAAGAAATTATAGAAGAAACTGCAGAAGAAACTGCTGGTTGTCTATTATAATATTTATTTTTTTAATATCTTATTTTAAATATTTTAAATACAGTTACTATTATTTAAACCAGTATCTATATAAATTCCGCTTTTTAAATATCTATTATTATTTTATTTATTATTTAAATATTTTAATCAGTATATAATATAACTGTTACTGTTTATACTAAAATATTTCGATTTACTACTTTAATTTATATTAAATTATTTTTATAATTATTTTAAATTTAAATAATTTTATATTAATATATTTAATATCTGAAGACAACCGGTGCAGTAGAAGCAATCTTAATAATAATATAAAATATTAGTATATTTATAAATAAATTAAAGAATAAATTAATAAAAAATAGTATAAAAAAGTCGATAATTCAAACTCATCCGATATTTATAATAATTTAATATTTTTAAAAACGTTCGGTATTTATAGTAGTTCGGACGACTTTCTAAAAGTTATTATTAATAAAAAATCCTAGTACTTATTATAGTAATAATAGAAGTAAATTAATTATAAAAAAATATTTTAATATTATTATTATTAATATATTTAATTTTAATAGTATTATTACAACCGGTATTATCGGAATGGATTTAAATATAAATAATATCAGCTTAAAAATTAATTAAATTAAAATTAATTAAATTAAAATAAAAATAATAATTAGAATAAAAAAAATATTATATTAAAATACTATATTAGCTTCGGCTTTTTTAAATAATATCACCGGTGCTGAGATTAATAAATAATAAAAATATAAAATATAACAGTTGTTTTAAATTTATAAATTATTATTTTAAATAGTTTTTTTATAATTTATTTAATAAAATAATTATACTTATC
>NW_017963113.1:0-2831 GCF_001890905.1 Aspergillus aculeatus ATCC 16872
AAAATAATCTACTAACAGATTATTATAGTATTACTGCAAGTAACTTTTAATATAGTCTTTTATTTCTAATATATAAATCTTATTTTAAAATATAATAATCTATTTATTATAATTTTCTAATATTTAAATAGTTTATTTTTTTTTAAAAAAATTTAGAATCTTAATTCTAAAGAATTTTAATTAAATTTCTTAGATTATTATTATAAATAGATTTATAAATCTTTTCAGCTTTATTTATATTTTTTATAATTATAGTATTAGTAGATTATTTATAGTTTATTATATAAATTATAATTTAGTCAGCTGATTCTGTACCGACAGCATCTGTAAATCTATTTAATATTATATAAATATTAAATTTAGATTTTTTCTATAAAAATATTTTATTATATTTAAATTAAGATTTTTTTAATCTTAAATACTACTGAGATTTTAGATACTGCTGAAATAGATACTAACCGGTTATAAAATATCTATATAATATTATTATTATAAAAGCTTTTTATTAATTTAAATAGTTTAAATAAAATATTAGTAGGATTGCTTTTATCTAATCAGTATTTAATTATAAAATTAAAAGAAGCCAAAATTATATACTAATATACTTAATATTTATTAAACTGAGATTAATTTATAAATAATCTAAGATTTATATAATTAAATAAAACTTTAATAAAATACTAAGTTCTATTAAAATATTAATACTAATATTTAAAAAAATAGATAATAGTAAAAAGTTTTTAATCCGAAGTACTTTAGTTAAGTTCTATATCCGAGAATTTTTTTAACTAAATAATAATTATATAATATTATTTTATTAGTTTAGATTAGATTAAAATATTTATTATTTTTTTATTATAGGCGTCGGTTTCAATCTGAATAAATTAAATTAAATTAAAAAAATAAAGAAGAGAAGCAGTTTAAAATATATTAATAAATTAATAAAATACCAGTCTTTTATTTAGAAATAAATAATATATTTCCGGTTTTATATTATTTTAACTTTTTTTTAGAAGATTTATTAAAAATAATACTAATAAAAAAAATTGTAAATAAATCTACAGTAGAAGTTATAAAATTCTAAAAAAATCTAAATATTATAATAAATAATAAATAACAGCTATAAAATAATAGTTTTAATTCGGTTAGGATTTATTATAATATTTATAGAGAAAATAATATATTTAAAAAATTTAACTTATTATTAAAAAAAAATATTTAAATAGTTTAATATATAAATTAGCTTCTTATAGTCGTACCAGCACTTTCTTAATATATTTAATATATTTATATTTTATTATTAAAAAAATAAGAATATTATCTAAATATACAATACAAATAATATTGAGAATATTATATAATATAAAATATATATAGTTTTAAAAAAAAGCAGATATATTAGTTAAGCTAAATAATATTATTATATACTTAAAATAATTATAATATATATAAAATATAGTTTTCTATTTCTTTTCTTTTTTAATACAGATATAATAATAGATATTCTAAATATTAATTTTACTAAAGTATTTATATTCAGCTAATTAGTTAAAGATTTTAAAAATTAAAAATAATAAATATTAATTTTTTATTATAATTTTATTAAATCTATAATAATTTATATATAACTATAAATTTTTATTTTTTTTAGATATAAAGAGAATAGGGGCTCCTGTAGGACTTTTAAATAAATATATTTTTTTATTAGCAGTATTTTTATTAATATAATTTTTAAATACTAAAAGTTCTTTTTTTAAAAAAGAATAAATAAATCTAAATAAGAATAATTCGTCTTCGAAAAGGTTAATAGTATAATTCTTATTATAATATTTAAAAAAAATTTTAGATTAATTAGAAAAGAAGATATCGGCAAATCCGATTAGTTCTAATAAAATAAAATTATTTTAATAATATTCTGATTTCTTATTATTATCTAAAAGTTATAGTTTTTTTAGAATTTTAATAATTATATAAATATAGATATAATTTCGGCAAGCCTTAATAAATTTCTAAGGATTTAATTTTTAGATTTAATTAAATTCAAACTACTATTACTTATTTTAAAAAATAAATAAATTTTATAATTAAATAGAATAATTATAAAAAGTAAGATTAGAATATTTTAAATAATAGTAATATATAGTCTGATAAAATATTATTATATTTTTTTAAATTAATAATATTTAAAAAATATTTTATATTTTATAGCTGGTAACAGAGGTATAGTTAATAGCTTTAAATCTAATAAAAATTTTTAAAATTTTAAAAAAAATATTATTATATAAATCTAATATTAATTAGATTATATACTGTATAATTATTAATATCTGTATAGATTTTTTTAATATTAAATATTTATATTAGTATTAATATTTTATCAGCTGTTTTTATTTTATAATATAAGACCGAAACAGAAGAATTGGTTTTAATTTATTTTATTTTTTTATATTACTTTTTTTAGCTTACAGTTCTTAAATTTAAACTGATTTTTTTTTTTTAAAAATATTAATTAGTAAGATGCTTAGTACTATTATATAAAAAATATTATAAAACTTTTCTAATTAGATTAGAATAATTAGTTTTAAAATTAAAAGATTAAATATTCTTATAGAATTATAATTATTTTTATAATATATTAGATCTGTCAGGTTTCTGTTTATATTTTTATTATTATATATATAGATTCTAATAATAAATAATAAAAAATATTATCTTATTTTACTTTTCTAGCAGTTAGTATATATATTTTTTAATATAATAGTTAAAATCGGAAAGCAGCTTTATAAAAAAAAATATAATTATATTTTTTATCGGTAGCTCTAAAAAAAGTA
>NW_017963114.1:0-2806 GCF_001890905.1 Aspergillus aculeatus ATCC 16872
AGACTGTTAGTAATAATTAAAATATTATTTTTATTTTATTTTAAATCTGCAGTAGCGGGCTGCGGGGGCTCTGTTTAATCTAATTATTTTTTTATTTTATAATCTATTTAATTATTTTATTAATAAATTTATTACTAAATACGCCTATATAAGCTAGGATTTAATAAAAGACAACTATTTTAAATATTATTTTAGAAGTAGTTTTAAATACTGTTTCGAAGGCGGTTCTAAATACTGCAGTACTGAGCCGATACTTTTTTATAAATAATTCGACTATTTTTTTTATTAAAAATTATTCTAAGATAAGATTTGGATTTTTTAATATAGTAAAAATATTTTAATTATCGGTATAGATTTTTAGAGATTTTTAAAAAATAAAATTATTTTAAATTAATTAAAAATAAAAATTATTCCGATCAGTTCAGCCGCCGGTATTATATAATTCCGTTTGGTATTTAAATAAATTATAATAATTATTTAAAAATAAAAAAAACTGCTGCTATTTTAATCTATTTAAAAAAATTAGTTTTTATATATAGCCCGGAACTATTAATATATAATTAAATAATATTCGGAACTACTGTAGTATAAATAAAATATATTATAAGAATTTTTTTTTATAAATATAATAGTAATATTCGGAGGCTGTTATTATAAAAAAACTATAAAAAACAGCTGTAGTTCTATTATAAAAAAATCTATTTTAATATTAAATTTTAAAATTTTTTTATTAGATTTAGAAGCAAGCGGAGTAATTAATTATAATAAAAAATCTATTAATTAATAAAATAATAATAAATTAAAAAAAAGATTAAATAAAATAGTATATACAGTTATATTTAATAGAGATGTTTTAAAATAAAAAATAGCTATAGTTTAATATTAAAAATATTAATATTTATTAATTTAAAATTTTTAAAAATAATTTTTTATTTAATATTATAATTTATTTAATATTCTAATTTAATAATTATAGCAGATACTATACTTCCGGAGCTGCGGGATATATTATATTAAAATAATATATATTATTATTAAAATTATATAAATATTATAAAATAAATATTATTTAATTAAAAATAAATTTTAATTAGATTTTTTTGAAATATTAATTATCTGTAGAATCTTTAATACGCAGATTTTTAATATATTTTAAATAAATATTATAAATAAAATATTTATTAAATAGTATTTTTAATAATTAAATATAATATTTATTTTTTATTAATTAGCCGCCGAGGCGCAGCAGTATAGATATTTTAGATTTAAAAAAAAAATTATATATTAATAGTAGTTATTTTTTTAAAATATTTAAAAATTATTTATTTTTAAAATTAATTTTAGAAATATTTATATTAATATACCGATTAGTTAGTTTAATTTAATTAATTAATTAATCAGCTGATTAATCGGTCGGTATACTGATTAGTTTAATAATACTATAAAATTTTAGTTTTTTAAATATATAATAATAAATTAAATAAAAGTTTTATAATATAAAAATTAAAATATATATAATTAATTATAGTTTATAGATAATATAAAATTTTTATTTTAAAATTTTATAATTTTTTTTATTTTCTTCGACTGTAATAGCAGTAGTATTATTAATATAATTAATATTTTTAATAAATTAGTCTATTATTAGATTTATATTATAAAATATATATAAAATTAAAAATAGCGGAGAGTTTTAGAAAATACTAGTATTTATTTTTATTTAAAATTAAATATATTCGAATATTATTAAAGCTGTATAATATTTATTAAAAAAAATTTAATTCAGTTAATAATTTAAAAAAATATTTATTATTTATATAGATTATAGAGCAGATAGATATAATTAATATTATTAAAAATTTTAAAAATATTTAAATAAAAAATTAATATTATTTTATTCTATTTTTAGACTATAATAATAATTTTAATTATTATATATAAAATAGTTTCTATTCTACAGTCTCTGCAGCCGCCGAAGTAGTTTTTAATAAAAAAATATATTTTTTTATAAAATAATTAAATTAAATAATAATTATATTTTTTAGAATTTTTTTTAATATATTAAGCAGTATGATCGGCCGGTAGATTTTAAATATTTTATAATTATTTTTATTAGATTTATAAAAAATAATAATAGTCGACTTCTAAAAATATTTAAAATAATATTTTTATTAAAAATAATAATTAAATAAAATTATTAATAGTAGAATCAGTTCTATACCCGCAGCCGCCAGGATTGAAAATATATAATTAATAATATTATTAAATTTTAAAATCTTATTTAAATTAGATTAGTTAATTATTTTTTTTATTTTAATTATAGTAATTAATAGCTATTCTACTTTTTTTAAATAAATAAAACCGGTAATATTAATAAGATCTATTAAAAATAATATTAAAAAAAAGACTGTTAGATAGAATTTTAATTTTTATTTTTAAAAAAATAAATATATTATATTATCTATTCAGATTAATAATATATAATTAAATATAGAAACCGGTTACTTATTCTAATAGATAAGATTTTAAATTTTAAATAGATTTTTATTAAATTTTTTAATATAGTTTTAATAAATTTTATAATAAAAATAAATAATTTATTTTTTAATTATTTAAATTATATAATAATATACCGCAAGCTAAGCTTTTAAAATATAATAATAAATTTATTAAAAATAATAATTTTATATATTTAAATTTTTACTGTTTTTTACAGCCGGCGGTATATTAAAATATATTCTATTTAAAAATAAAAATAATTTATAATTATAAAATAAAAATATTAATATTTTATTTAATTTAATTA
>NW_017963115.1:0-2796 GCF_001890905.1 Aspergillus aculeatus ATCC 16872
TCTCTCTCTCTCTCTCTCTCTCTCTCTCTCTCTCTCTCTCTCTCCACATCTTTCAAATCGTCCTTCCCTGCGCACTGTGCCTTGTTGATGATCTCCCTCGTTCCTAGATTCAATACGCCCGAGACCACCACATCCCGTTTCTTGCGCAGTCGGGGGGTCATGCTTTGGCTGGATCTGTGGTCGTTGGAGATGAGGACCTCCTTCAAATCAACCTGCGGCAGCTCAACGAAGTCCGATTCGACTCGACTGGGACTTTTGCTACGGTTGGGGGCGGTGTGCTGATGGATGAGTTCATTAATGCGACGCATCGGAATGGACGAGTAACCAGTATGGGTTTCTCCTTTCACTTTTGTTTTTGTTGGATATTTGCTTACACAAGAGTTCAGCGGTGGGATCTTCCCCGTGTACTGGCGTGATGGGGGTGACTCTGGGAGGAGGGCTGGGTAGGTAGTTCACCATTGTTCATGGCCCAAAGATTCTATTAACAGAACAAATCAGGTCGACTTCAGGGACTGTACGGATACATGATTGACAACATCGTCCAAATGACGGTCGTCCTGTATGATGGAAGTATTCGAACGGTGTCTCCCCACGAGAACCGCGATCTCTGGTGGGGGATGCGTGGAGCCGGTAAGTAACGAAGCGCTTTTTCACTTTCAACCTCAACCTCAACTTTGGGACTAGAAGTAGAATGATGATCAATGATTCACAGGGCAGCAGTTCGGAGTGGTCACGGAGGCGATGATCCGCACGTACCCGCAACAGAACGATGGGATGCATTTTGTGGCCGACCTGGAGTTTGAGAGCACCGCCGCCGCGCAGATCTTCGCCGCCGTGAATCGCATGGCGAGCCCGGCGCTGCCCAGTCATTTGGCCATCACCATCGTCTCCCACTATCAGGGTGATGGGGAGCCGGTAAGAATAATCAAGTCCCTTTCTCGTGTGTTTCTTTGCTCTGTCCATTTCTGTCTTTCTTCTTTTTTTTTTTTTTTTTTTTTTTTTTTTTGTTGAATTGGACTGACACCATCGTCGAGGACCAAACTCTAGTCCCTCCTGCTCGTAAACTTCGTATGGTCCGGCCCCCGCGAGACGTCCCTGGAGTATCTGCGCATCTTCCAGGAGCTGGACCCCGTTTCCTGCCGCGAGAGCTCAGTCCCTTGGGACGTCCTTCCGTGGGTGACGTATCGGGCGCTGAACCGATTGATCTGCGACAACCCGGGGGGCCAGAAGAATAGCTACTCGGCGAGTGTGGCCGTCTACGATCCTGAGGCCATGGCAGCGCTGGTCCACGACTGGGAGGCTCGGAATAGAAACCCAAAGTCTCGAGGTCGGGTGAGGTTCTCCCTGATGATGCAGACTTTTGGCAACACGTCTACGTCTACGTCTCGTAGGGCAGTGGAAGAGGAGGATGCGTTTCCGTGGAGGAACAGGTTGAATCATCTTGTGTATGCTACCCCACCCTTCTACCTCTCCCGCTAAATGGTGATTTGTAACTCTGGCAGCTCTCTTCAAGCACAGTACACGGATGAGTCGTGGCGCGCCGAAGTGGACGATTTGCTCCGGGCCAAGCGAGACCTTCTGGTCGGGGACGGAAGACTGCAGCAATATGTGAATCTGGGGCATGGAGTCGGCGACCCGGTCAAGGCCCTGTATGGCTACGAGGGCACCCGACTGCGCCGGCTGAGGGCCCTCAAGGCCCGGTACGATCCTGAGGGGTGGTTCGATCTGTACCAACCTCTGCGCCGGTCAGGAGCTCGGCGCGGCCATAGTCTGGGTTGGGGGCAAGAAGGGATGATCATGCATGATCAGCAGGTGGGAGATGGATCGAGTCATAATGAGCTTTAGTTGGTTGGGAAGGCTTTTTTGGCCAGCATATACCGGTACTACGATGATAAGCTGTGGAAAGATCATCCAATGGAGTAATCCTCCATACAATATATTGATGATCATTGTCCCCCTTGCATGTACTGTATAGCCTCAATACTATGACGAAACGTCTGCTGATAAGTATGAGTACGAGTATCAGTGTTTTGAAACCCGGCTTGGTCTGCCTGCTTCGATTTGGTCAATAATGAACCCTTACCTGGATGGTCGACCTCGCACATGCGTCAGCTTGAGGCTGTATTCTCTCCTCCAGTGCTAGGTCTATGTTCACGACCACGGGGGTTGATAGCCATAGCCATGGCTATGGCCTCATGGCGGAAGTGCTGAGGCGACAGCCGACAGGCGCGCGGGGGATGGTGAATCATAGGGCGTAAATAAGTTATACAGAGCATCATAACTGGCTTTAATTGAACCCTACTCCTTACCACATCCAATCTTCAATCTAGTTATATAGCAAAACGATCAATCCCTCAAATAAACCAACTTCCGGCCCCGGACCTGCCCCCGTCGTAACCAGTCCAACCCCCTCAGCACGCCAGTATACCCGCCCTCCAGCACCTCATAGGGATGCGGGACGATCTCCCCCCGTCGCACAACCGCCTGGATCTCCTCGAAGCAAGTACCGACATGCACGCGGGCCGCCGGATCGGCCGCGCGGTAGTACTCGCCGGGCAGACGCACTTCGACTCCAAACCCCGCCGCGGCCACCAGCGATTCGAACCGGATTGCTTGAGTATCAGAAATCCCGGGCGACAGTTTTCCCAGCACGACACACACTGCTTCTTCTTCTTCTTCTTCTTCTTCTTCTTCTTCTTCTTCTTCTTCTTCTTCTTCTTCTTCTTCTTCTTCTTCTTCTTCTTCTTCTTCTTCTTCTTCTTCTTCTTCTTCTTCTTCTTCTTCTTCTTCTTCTTC
>NW_017963116.1:0-2795 GCF_001890905.1 Aspergillus aculeatus ATCC 16872
AAAAATTATGTATTTTATATTAACTATTATATTTTAAATATTATATCAGTTAAAAACCGATATCTGTTATAATTTATAAAAAATATAATATTTTATGAAAATCGATATTATTAGTATCTTTAATAATATCAAAATTATAAAAAATTAAAAATATCTAATTATTTTTAAAATCTGTTCAAAGTTTTATTAAATTTTAATAATATTATTTAGATTTATAAAAACTTCTGCTATATTCTAATATTATATTAATAACATTTTAAAAATTATTCAAATATTTTTTATATAATATATTTTAATAATATTTTTATATACAGCTGTATTTATTCTAAATATTTAAAATATATTTATTATATTTTATAAAAATTATATAAAACCGACTTTTATATAAAAACTTTTGAAGTATAAATTTATTATATTAAAAAAAGTTTTTAAATATGATTACAAACTACAATAGATTTAAAATAAATTTTAAAAATTAAACTAATAGTTTAATAGCTAATTTTAATTTGTATAATTAATATGTAAGTTTTTTTAAACATTAATAATTTTTACCAGTAGTTTATTAAATTTTTCTAAAAACTAATTATATTATTTATATAATTAATAAAAAAAACATTTTATTTAATTAGTTTTTTATCTGTTAGAAACTATTCGAAAATTTCAAAAATATTTTTATTAAAATTTTTATTTCATAATTCACTAATTAAATCTATAATATTAGAATAGAAACAGATACTTTTAAGTTTATTTTAAAAAATTTCTATTCTGAAATAATGAAATTCTATATCTAAGGATTTATTTTTATAAAAAATATATAATAATTAAATATAATTATAGGATCTATAATAAAAAACTACTTACTATTATTTATTATCTTTGATATAAAATATATTAGATTACTATAATCTAAAATATTTGTTATTTATTAAATTATTAGATTATTAATAAATTAGATAATAAAATTTTTTATTTTATTTTAACTTTAAAATTATCTATCAATTAAAAAATATAAAATTAAATTTAATAGTTTAATTAGAAGATTAAATAATTTTTTTTAAAAAGAATTAGTAATTTTATATCTTTATTAATACTCTTCCAGACCCCGCCAGAAAGTAAAAACAATAAATTTTTAAAACAGATCAAAGTACTAGCTCTAATTATTGAAATTTAAAATATAATTCTTAAAAATAAATAAAATTTATAATTTTTATTTAAAATATAAAACTGCTCCGTATCGTATTTAAAAAAATAAACAAATAAAAAAATATTATAAATTTTAATTATTAATAAAACCTACTATTTGAAAATATTGTTTTCATTGTATAAAAAACTTTTTTATCTTATAAAAATTAAATATAGATATTTAATAATAATTAGATTAGAATTAATTATAAATATTAGTAATAATTAAATTAAAATTAAATTAATATATTTAATTTATAATAAATCTGTTTTTAAATATTTTAAAAACGTCTATATTTATAAACTTTTAATTTAAAAATACTACTAGTTTAATATCTACTATTATATAAATTAATAAATAAAAAATTATTATATATATTAATAAATTTTTTTTTAAAAAAATTAGAAAAAAAATTTTAAAAACTGCTATCTGTTTTTAAATAAATTGAATAAAATATATTTATAAATTTTATTATGTATTTATAGAAGAATTAAAATTATAATATTATATTAATTACTATAAATTATTTAATAAAAATAGAATATTTAATCTTTTATAATATAATAATAAATACAACTGCTGTTATAATAATATATATATAATATATATAAAAATTATATAAACTATTTTAATTATTTTTTTAATAAAAACTTCTAATTTATTTCTAAATTTCAATAATATTTAATATAATAATTAAACATTACTAATAAATTTTTAACTGTTTATTATTTTAAGACTGATAGTTAGATAGAATAAATTAATATTATATTCAAATTATATCTTTATATTTATATAGATTATTTATAAAATAAATAGAATTGATAGTTTTTATTAACTAATTTATATTAAATATAACTTATTTTAAATACAATTAAAATTATTTTATTTTTTATAAATTATAAATTTTAAGTTAGTTTTTACTATAAATAGTCCTATTATTTAAAATATAAATTAATTAAAAATTTAAAAAGAATTAATAATTATAATTAAATATTTATTATAGTCAAATTCTAAGACCCAGCAAAAAATTTAATTAAAATATTTTAAAATTATATAAAATTAAAAATTATTAGTTTATATATATACCGACTAGTATTATTATGGAATAAAAAATATATTTTGTATTTTATATTAATTTATTAATTTTAATTAGTAAAGATTTTTGATTAAAATGATATCAGCCGCCGATGCCATATATAAAAATTAAAAAATTAAAAATATTTTCAATTTTATATAAAAGTCTAGAAAATGCGGCCGCTTTTTATTTAATATAAATTATAGAATAAATTAGTATAATCTTTTAAAAATATTTATTAATAATTATAAAATTTAAGTATTATTTTAATAAATTATAATCTATATTTTAACAGAGCTCGGCTTTAGAAAAAAAGATATATTATTATAATATAGATTTAAAATATTTGAATATTTAATCTATTTAAAATATTTAATTTATTTAATTTATTTCATTTATTTCATTTATTTCATTTATTTCATTTATTTCATTTATTTCATTTATTTCATTTATTTCATTTATTTCATTTATTTCATTTATTTCATTTATTTCATTTATTTCATTTATTTCATTTATTTCATTTATTTCATTTATTTC
>NW_017963117.1:0-2789 GCF_001890905.1 Aspergillus aculeatus ATCC 16872
TATTAATTAATTAGTATAGATATAAATATAAATAGTTTAAAAAGACTTAACATAATCGGTAAGCAAGCGGAATGTGCAAGCAAGTAGAACGCCCAACTTATAACTTCCGCATTTTATTAAAATATAAGGCTTTTAATTAACGAAATCAACCACCAAAATGGCTATATCGTTAAAAAATATAAAAAATAAGAAGACAGGATCCTTTTAGCTATTAAGACTTTAAAAAATAATTAAATTTTATTATTGTAAAAAGCAGTATATATTTTCAACGTTCCGTAAATCACCCTCTGGAACTGTATTAAAAAAGTTAAATTATAAAGTAATATATATATCGTTTTGTGTAAATTAACTCTTACAGAGAAGGAGACGTTAGAATAGTAGATTTTTTTTTAGATAAATAAAAGCTTCCCCCCAGGCCTTTCTATATTTATAAAATAGCGTCTATATTAATCCGGAAACGAGGAGCCTTGCTGAAAATATCGGATAAGACTTTAATAGAATAAAGATAAATATATAACTTTATTAAATACTATGATTTTTTAAAAATATATTTTTCTTACCGATATAATTATAAAAGGGCCCTCTGCGAAGATCCGAAGCTTATTAAAGAATAGTTCAACCGTATTTAATATATTATATTAAAAAATAGAATTGCAGATAAAGATATTTATAATTTTAATAAAACTGGATTTACTATAAATTCAGTAGCTACTACTAAAATAATAATAAAATCTGACTATATAGATAAGCCGTTTTTTATACAGTCTAAAAATTATAAGTAGATAATATTAATTAAATATATTAACGCTTCGGGCTGGGGCCTTGTCTTCGTATATTATTATTAAAAGAAAGATATATATAAAGATCTAATATAAAAATAATATATTTTATTTTTAAGGATCAACACCTCGTTAAACAGTTGAACGAGTAACAAAATCAGATTGTATTGATTTAAATATTATTTTATTTCTTTAATTAAAAAACAGCGAGTCGGGAAATATAGCCTTCTGATTTTTAATAAATATAACTCTTACTTAACGTCTTGTTTTAATAAAATCTACAGTTAGAATAGTATTATTTCTATCTGTATGCCTCTATATTTTTTATATCTTTACTAATTTTTAGAAATTATCTGCTTCGCGCTGTTAAAGAAGGCATACGGTGGTTTGATTGAACAGCTAATTTATTAAAAAATTTACTATATTAATAAAATTAATTTTTTAGATATATTTTTAAAGTTTGAAAACTTATCTTTAAAAAATTATTTATATAGAACGTCTTTTCAGCTTCCGGCTTAATATCTTTCCAGCCGGACGAGATATTTAAAAAGCTGATGTATAGTCTATAAAAGATTACTTCTATTAAAAATTAAACTACTACTTCTTCTATATTAAAAATATTTAAGAATACAAGATAATTAAAGAAGTATAAAATTATAATTAAGAGATTACTGTATAAATGTATATAAAGTCTTCCGGAGTTAATAAAAACTATATTATTATATATTATTAAAAACTGCGAACTCGTATTAAACAAAGCAGTTTTATTTAAATAGGAAAATTATAATTTACGGGCTGCAGACGAATATCAGATTAAGAAGAAAAAATAAAATAATTGCTAATTAGTAGGCTTCGAAGAAGCTATAGTTTATAAAGCTATACAGCTTTTTTCGCCGGGCTTGTAAGAAAGATGAAGTCTTAGGAATTTAATAATCTGATTTTACGGCCGGCGAGAAACAGTCTCGCCGGCGCGTGTTATCTTATTGTTTTTTATATAATAAAGTTAGTTATATACGGATATGGTGTTTAGTAAAAATAAAATATTAAAAAGAAGCGATTTGAATGATGTAAAAAGATTAATATTTAACTTTAAATTTATATATAAAGTAGAATTACAAGTTGGGCGTTCTACTCGCTTGCGTGTTCCGCTTGCTTACTGATTACATTATTAATAGCCTTTACTAATAAAAATAAGAATAAAATAATAATTTTTAATAATAATATTATTATAAACAGCGACGAACGAATAGTTAAATAGCTGAAAAAAATAATTAATAAATATAATATTTAAATTAATTCTAATAGTTTAAATATTAGTATAGTTAATATATTTAGAGAGTAATAAATAAAGATTTTATTGAAAAAAATTGAAAAATAAAATATTAAAACTATATATTTATAAAATTAATAAGAAAGACTAAATAGTTATTAATAAAATGTTTAATATATTTTATAAATAAAATAAAATATTATTTACTTACGGTTATATATTAACAGTATATTTAATATTTATTATATAATATTATATATTTAATTCTAATAATTTTAATAAATTTTTAATTTTTAAAAATTAGATAGTAGTTAACCTGCGAAAAAGCAAACTGAAAGTCTAAATTAGATTTTTATTTAATTTTTTATAAAAAAAATNTTATAATTATTAATAAAATATATATATATTACTATTATAAATATATATAAATTCTTTTATTAATAATATATTTATTATAAATATTATAATCAGATAGTAGTTATTATATACTGCAGTTAGAAATAATTCTATATTACAATTATAAATTATATTAATTTAATTTTATATATTTAATATTAAATAAATCTAATATTAAAAAAGTTTTATATATTCTGTTATATTTATATAAATAATATAATAATTATATCTAAATCTTTTATAAAATCTTTTATATATCTGTATTTAGTATTTAATTATTTAAAATAAAAAATATTAAGCTTAAATTGATAAAAACTTTTATAAACTTTTTATTAATTTAGTTA
>NW_017963118.1:0-2783 GCF_001890905.1 Aspergillus aculeatus ATCC 16872
GTTTTATATATAATATTCTTAATCTTTACAGCAAAAATTCTTATAAATAATTATTATATTATATTTTATATTATTATATATTTATTTAATTTTAATAATAATATTAAATCTAACTATTATAATTACTGTATACTATATTTTAAGTTAATATATAAATATTTAATTATTATATTAATCTAATATTATTATTATTATTTAATTAATTTTAATAGAAGTAATAATCTCTTTCTCTTTATTTTTAACTATATAAAAAAATATATTTATATAATTAGTTTCTAAATTTAAATATTATATAATATAAATTATATATAGCAATAATTTTATTAATATTAATAAATATAATATATATATTATTATTATTATTATTATAAATATTATTATTATAATTCTTATTATTATAATTATTATTATTATTATTATTATTATTATTATTATTTATATTATAGTATTTTTTATTTTTTTATTATTATTTCTATTATCTTCTTTTTTTATTAATATAGTCGGCGTTCTTATCGTACGGATTGTTTTCTTAAATTTTATAGAATTAAAAAAAATAATATATATATATTTATTATATTAATAGTAATTAGTATATTCTTTTTATTTTTACTATTATAATGATAGAAATATATTTAATTTCTTTAATAATTAATTTTTATTAGTTTTAGAACTGCTTTTATTTTTTCTAAATATATTATTTTAGAATCTATCAGCTAATAGCAACTGACCGGAATAAAAAGTATTTTATTTCTAATATTTATTATATTAATCAGTATTTTTTTATTTTTTATATTTATTTTTATTCTTTCGGTAGGTCTTTTTTTTATAAGAATTCTTATAGATTTAAAATAGTTTATATCCGGAAATCTAATAATTGTAAATAATTCTATTAATATAATAAAAAAATTTATTTTTTAATTTTATTAATAATAATTTAAATATTTATTTTTTTTCTTCTTTTATATATCTGTGAGGCGTTGCTATATAAATATAATAAAATCTAATTTAATTTAAAAAATTACTTTTAATTATTTTTCTATTCAAATAGTAGATATAAGTAATAAGTTCTAAATATAATCAGATCTAAATTATATTTAATTAACTATATATATTTATTATATATACTGCTTTATAATTGATTATAATATTCTAAAAAAATATCTGAATAAAACAATCTGTTTAAATATTCTTTATAATATATATAATATTAGTTAGTAAACAGCTCTAAGCTTAATTTAAATCAAAATATTAAGATTTTTCTATTTTCTAAAATAATAATATAATTATATTTCTAATATAGAAGTAGTTTTTCAGCTTTTTAAAAAAATATTTTTAAAATTCTTAAAAGTTTTAGATAATATGAATCTTTTTACTTTAATAATATTTTCTATATTTTATTAATCTAATTTATAATATTTAAATAAATAAACATTTTTAATAAATATATTTAATAAATATATTGAATATATACTACTATAGAAAAAGAATAAATATATCTTTTCTTAATTTTAAAAATAAAATAATTTTAGAAAAGACTTAAATATATTATATAAAATTTAAACATTTCATAATATTAATAGAATATTATAATGTTTTTAATAAAATCAACTACTAAATTAAAATATATATTTGTTTTATTCTATTTAAAAATTATAAACTTTTAGAGAAATGTGATAATAATTAAATAAAATAAAAATTAAATAATTAAA
Organism: Aspergillus aculeatus ATCC 16872; assembly: GCF_001890905.1. Taxonomy (NCBI): domain Eukaryota; kingdom Fungi; phylum Ascomycota; class Eurotiomycetes; order Eurotiales; family Aspergillaceae; genus Aspergillus; species Aspergillus aculeatus. The sequence continues at coordinate 1,710 of NW_017963118.1, forward strand.
AATAATATATCTTTTTAATATAATTATATATTTTTAAAATTATAGAGATATAATGAATAATACACTCCGACTTCTTTTTATCAATTATTAAATCTTATTATAATCCTATAAATCTTTAGAAAATATAATAATAATTAATAGATTTTAATCTAATTTTTATTTACTACTTTTAATATAAAATGTTTGAGAATTAACTATAGTATATATCAGAATCTTCTGAATCGAAGAATTTGAAATAAAAGCTTTCATAAAAACCTTTCTTAATTACAGCCTTTAAGATAATATATAAATATATCAAAGTTTTAGTTTTTTAATAGTTTAAAATAAACTTAATTTTTAAACTATGAACTAGAATTAGAATAATAAAAATATTCAGATTAGAATTAATAATAAAACCATAGTACTCAAAGAATTTAAAAATAAATAGATTTATTAAATATAGTCTTAATTATATATTAGTAGAATAAACAGTATTTAAAAAATAAATAAATATAAAATTTAAAAAATAGAACTATAAGAATACTATATATAAAAAGTTAATATTAGATTTAAAATAATTTTTAAAATAATAAGAATCTGATCTATAGTAGAAGTATTTGTTATCTTTATAATGAAAAATCTTTAAATATAAAAATTTTAAGTATATAATAAACTATTTTTAATGATTATTATTCTAGGATTTATACTGGTTCTATTGAATATATTGAGTAAATTAAATAAGAGTTTTTATAAATTATTTTTATTAAATATAATAATTTTTTAAATTTAATAAAAATAAATTAATGTTAGATAATCATTTTTTTCAAAAAAAATATTTAAATAATTAGAAAGAATATATTTTTAATTTTTAAAATATAATTAGATTTAAATATACAATTCATTTCCGAAGCAGCTGATAATATAGATTACATAAATAGAAAAAAATAATGAAATAATTTATATTATTTTTTAATTTTTTCAAATCTAAATATTAAAATAATAAAGATTAGCATGGTCTTTTTAAACTTATTAGAATTAAATATATATTAAGAAAATAAAAATCAAAGATTTAGAATTAATTAATATAATTACTTT
>NW_017963119.1:0-2748 GCF_001890905.1 Aspergillus aculeatus ATCC 16872
AAAAAAAATATATATATATACAGCTGTTATTAAAATTCTTAGATATTAAATAAATATTAGTTATAATAAATTTAAATCAACTTTTAATTAAAAAATATTTTTTATTTCTGATTTATTTAGTAAAAAATATAAATTAGTATAAAGTTTTTAATAGGCTTCTAATTAATATTTAGATTTTATATTAATAAAAATTTAATTATATTTTTTTATTAATTTTATATAAATATAACTTTTTATCAAATATTAAATATGATAATTAATAATACTAATAATAATAATTTAATATTCAATATGATTTTTATTCGCATTCAGCTCAGCTAAAATATTTAACTTTATGATATTTTAATTAAATTTATTTTTTGAAAATTATTCAAAATTAGTATTATATATTCTATCTTATTTATATAATTTAGTTTATAATTAATATTTTTTATAAAATTTTAAATTAGATTTTAAATAGTACTGTCGAATATATATAAAAAATATAGAGTTTTTTAAAAAAAATGTATTCTAAAATTTTTTATAAAAAACTAATATAAATAGTTTTTATTATTTATTATAAAAATATTTATATTAATCTTTTACAAAAAAACTACTAGAAAACTTTTTTTAATAATAATTTACTATATTAATTTTTAATTATAGATTTAAGAAATTATATAATTTATAAATATAGATTTTCAATATTATAAGAGATTCTAACTTATTTAATAATTAAAATCTAATTTAGTTTATTTTTTAACTATAAAACCTACTAAAATTTAATTTATTTTATAATTTATGAAATATTAAATTTTTATTAAATAATTAAAAATTTTATTTAATACTGTAAGTATAATAAGTATTAATTATTTCTATTGTAACATATATTAAAATAAATAAAATATTTTTTTAAGTTTTTATATTTTTTTATATCTTAGTTATTTACAAATAGTAGGCCTTTTATTTAAAAATTTTATATAATTTATAATACTAATTCCGATTCTTATAAAATATATATAAATTTTTTTTAAAATTTAGTAAGTTTTACTACTGATTTATTGAAAACTTTTTTAAACCAATTATATTATTTATATATTTAATATAAGTTATTTTCTTTAATTAGTTCTCTGTTTACTAAAAGATTTTGAAAAATCTAAAAAATATTTTTATCAAAATTTTTATTTTATAATTATTTAATTAAATTTATAATATTATAATAGAAACAGATATTTCTGATTTAAAAAAAAAAAACTTCGTATATAAAAATAATAAGATATTGTATTTGATTATTTATTTTTTTGAAAATATATATTAATTGAATATAATTATAGAATTTATAATAAAAAATTATTTATTATTATCTACTATTTTAAAAAGTAATATTTAAACTAAAAAAATTATTATTTTTAATATAAATTATATTAAATTACTGTAATTTAAGATATTTTGTCTCTATTAAATTATTAAATTATTAATAAATTAAATAATTAAAATTTTTATTTTATGTTAATTTCAAAATTATCTATCGGTTAAAAAAAATATAAAATTAAATATAATAATCTAATTAAAAGATTAAATATTCTTTTTAAAAAATAAATATTTATTATATTAAAATTGAATAATTTTAAAATAAGAGAATATTAAACTGGTCTGTTTACCGATAATATTTTTAATTTTATTAAAAAAAATAATAATAAAAGAAATATAATTTTTGAAATTAAGTTAAAAATAATAATTTTTTAAAATAGATAAAAATATTAGCTCTAATAAATAAAATTTATAATTTTTATTTTACATATAAAAACTGCTCTTTACTCTGTATAAAAAAATAAATAAATTAAAAAAATATTAAAAAGATTATATTATTAATAAAAACTACTGTTTAAAAGACTTATTTATATTCTATAAATAAGAAAGTTTTTTATTTTATAAAAACCGAGTATAAATATTTAATGATAATTAAATTAAAATTAAACTAATATATTTGATTTATCATAAATCTATTTTTAAATTCTTTACAAAAAATCTATATTTATAAATTTTTAATTTAAGAATATTATTAATCTAATATTTATTATTATATAAGCTTGTAAATAAGAAATTATTATATATATTAAGCAATTATGTCTTGTTAAAAAATTAAATAAAAAATCTTAAAATTATTATTTATTTTTAAATAAATCTGTATTACGGGACGGATGGATTGTGCTAATTAAAATATGTCTTTAAATAAAAGGAGATAGCTGAAAAGCTATTTTATCTATTTATATAAAATTCTTTTATATATATACTAAACTAACTAATATCTAAAACTAAATTTTATATTTAAGATTTTTAATTTTTATAATAAAAAGTTTTTTTTTATTATCTTCTGTCAGCTTTTATTTATATAAATAATTATTTAGAATTTAAAATAATAGTTTTATACTTTAATTCTTTTAAATAATATTATAGCTGGTTAATGAATAATATATATATAAATAGAATTTATTTTATTTATTATAGCTTATTTTTTTATATAATTTTTTTTATTTAATAAATATAATAATTTTTTAATAAATAAAATCTTTTTTTTATACTATTTATACCACTGGTTTCGGAAATATAATTAGATTTAACTATTAGTTTTATATAAAATATATATAATATTATATAAAAAAACTATTCTTTTTTTAATTCTTTTTTTTATATATATTTCTTTTTTTATTACTAGTTTATTCTTTTTAATTTATATAATTTTTATTATTTTTTATTTATTTATATTAT
>NW_017963120.1:0-2646 GCF_001890905.1 Aspergillus aculeatus ATCC 16872
TTAATTAATCTAATGTTAGATTTAATATCAAAATATTTATATTACTTTAAATTAATAATAATTTTTATCTATAAGAATCAGACGATTAATAATATATACCGCTGTTTTAATTATTTTTTAATTAAAAATATTTTTAAAACATTAATATTAATTAGTATTATTTTAATACTTAGTATAATATACTATTTATATTATATATATATATATATTTTAATAATACTAATATAAAACTAGTATAGAATATAGAATATTTTTAGATTTATATTACTTCTTAAATTTTATAAATTTTCTACTATTATTAAAATACTATTCCGTGATATACTGATCTGTAGTATTTTTATATTATTTATTAAATATAATTAATAGATTATTAGTTTTATTCTTAAAAACTTTTAAAAAATAGATTTCTATATAACTGGTAGATAGATTAATAAAAATTAAATAATACTTTTTATTTTTAATATGTACTAATTTTAAGTATTAAATATTATAATTCTAAATATCTTATAGATTCTGTTTTTTAATTATTAATTTTTAAAAAAATCTTCCTTTATATTTTTTAATATTATAAATTTTATATACGAATTCCGATTTATTAATTATTTTATTATCAGTATTTTTTAATATAATAATGAATTTTAACTTCCTGATATAATTTAAATAATAATATAGAAAATATAGATTAATAGTAGTAGATTATAAATATTTAAATAATTTCTTATTAATATATATTTTAATAATAAATATTTTACTATTTTATAGATATTTAATAATACAGCTGGTATTAAAATTTTTAATCTTACAGTTTTTAATATATTAAATAATATTATAATTACTATATATTTTTTTATTAAGAACAGATTATATAAAATATTAGAATTATATTTTATATTTATAATGAGTTCAATAGGTTTACTATTTCCGATATTAAAATATAATTTTATCTTTTTATATTTTTTTATTTTAATATAGCTATCTAAGAAATTACAATATTTATGTATCTTTTCCAATATCTATATCTTATATTTAATAAAAAAATTAAAGTTTAATATTAATATATATCCGGAGCCGGAATTCTATATTTATATAATGAAATAATTTTTTTATTAGATTTTTTAATAATAATTATATTAATAAAAATATTAATATAATAAAAACATATAGCAGCCGTCAGATCTTCGTCTACAGTAAAAACTTATAGTATTATATATAAATCTACAGTTTTTATTTATCTTAATATATATTTAAATAAAAATAAAAATATAAATTAATATTATATTTATATTTATTATAAAAGATATATTTTCTGTTTTTTTATATAAAAAAAATCTTTAAATTTAAATAAATTAATTATTAGATTAATCATCTACTGGTTTCTTTAGTAGCTATATAATACTTATTTTTTTATTTTTTTAAAATATTTACTAAAATTATATTTATTAATTTATTACTTTTATTTTTAAATATTTTTAGAATTGTATTTATATAATTAGTATTCATCTCTTTCTTTTTAATAATATTTTTAAAGTAAATGATTAAATTAAAAAGATTAAAATTTTTACTTAAACTATTATTATTTCTACTAATATTATTTTTATATATTATTATTTATAATAAAAAGTTGTTTTTAAGATAATAAAAAAATAATTGTATAGAAATTAATCTTACAGCTAAAAGTCCAGACATCTGAATATCTATATCAAGATATATTAATAAATTATAATAATTTTATATATAATAAAAATTTATAATTAAAAAACCAATAATAACAGTCTGTTTTTTAAACATATTTTTTATAAATAATTTTATAAATAATAGTACAAATCTTATTACTATATTCAAATTCTAAGAACTAATTTAAATATTTCTTTAGTATATTTTGTAATAATAAGTTTATAAGTTAACTATTAATTAAAGTCGATTATTATTTTTGAATATTAAAATATTTCTTATACAAATAAGCTACAGTAAGAATTTTTAATAAAATGTTTCCTTTAGTAAAAGCAGAGGCTTATTCTAATAATATATAATTAAATATTTTATTTTTTTATTTATAAAAAGTATTAATATAATAAGAAAACGTCTGGGAGTTTTTTAAATAAGATTTTATATTTTTTTAAATTAAATATAATATTAAATAATATTGCTCTTCTTACTGTTATTCTAATTATTTATTTTAATATATATTAAGAATATTACAGCCGCTGATCAAATAGTTATATTATTTTTTGATATATTTAAAAATCTAAAAATTAAAAAAATAGAAAAGTAGTTACAAACAATATAGTTTTAATAATTATAAGATTTTTTTAATAGTATATTAATAATATTGATATTTCGAAGGAAGAAAAGACTTGCGATTAAATAGAAACTTAAAATTTAAAAACAATATAAAAATAAATAGATTTCAGCTATTCAAATATCTATCTAAAACTGCCGGCCGAAAGACGGTAAGCTGCCCTGCCAATAAAAGGCCAGGCCCTCCATAGTATATTATTAGTTTAAATACTGTATCTCAGCTATAACTAGATTTATAATTAAATATATATTAATAATCTTTTATTAATGAAAATAAATTAATAAAATTCGAATACTTATAAATGTATTTAGAAATACCACTAAATTCTGCTTAAAGTTTGAATAAAA
>NW_017963121.1:0-2619 GCF_001890905.1 Aspergillus aculeatus ATCC 16872
TTTCTTCGGAGAATTTTAAGCAACATTTTAAGTATCTAAAAAAGTTTTTAATAAATATAAAAAAATATATATAATTTTTTTCTAATAAGTTATTTTTTAGCTTTTTTTCTGTTTAAGATTTTTAATTAAAATATTAATATATTCGGAATAACTACTACTAATTTAAAAGTAGCGGCTATTTTAAAGCTGTATTCTTTAAAAATATTAATTAAATTAAATTATTTTATTAATTTAATAAATTAGTTAAAAAACTATGTTTTTTTCTATATAGAAGCAATCCAATCTCTATAATAAAAAAAATTTTTAATAAAAATAATCCCGAAAGAATTAAAAAAATAATAAAATAAAATCAGATAGTAAAGTTGTTCTTAACAGAACCGACCGATTAGAAAATCAAATTTTTTAAAACTATTAAAAATATTTTATAATAAAAGCTAATTTTAATCTATTTTAATAAATTTAGAATATTATATATTAATATCGATATATCTAAAAAAAGACACAGAAATCATACTGTTTTATATATTAATAAATAATTTTTTTAATTTAAAATATAATATTAAATAAATACCGACGGATATTTTTTTAATAAATATAATTTAACCGATTTTATTTTTTAGCTGTAAATTAAATAATATAAAGTATAACTACTGATCTACCGAATTGGAAATATTAAGATTTTTATAAATAATAAAAAAATATAGATATTTTATATAAACTATATAAAAGATAGTAGTCTATATTAATTACTAAATTATTAAATCTCTTCTAAAATAAATCTTATTAATATTAATATTAATAATTTAGTTAAATCTATATTTTATCTGTATAATTTAATATTTGCAATAATTCTAACTTCTGGTTATATATAAATTAGAAAAACTATATATTATTTTAAATATTTTATTCTAACTATTATTTTTTATAAAAAATACAGCTGATAATAATAAATTTTATTTTAATATTCTATAGAACAAACTAGTTATTTTATTAATATATCTAACCGATAATTTTAAACAGAAAGTTTAAAATATCTATCCGAATAATAAGAAATAATTATAGATTATTAATTAAATAAAAAAGAATAATAAAATACAGGCTTCGGTTAGCTTATTCTTCTATATAAAAAATAGATTGCTTTTTAATTCCCAGAATTTACTGTATATATTTTTATTTATATTTAAGAAAATTTTTATAAATATTTATAATATTTTCAGATATTTCAGTAAAGATTATATAATTAAAAATCTCTATAATCTGATTTTTTTTATATTACTAATATTAGATGAAATAGTATATTATCTATTATTATAAATATAATAAAAAAATATTTAAATATTATTTTTATAAATAACTGCAGCTTATTTTATTATTATTAATATTTTTTTTATATTTTAATAATTAATATTATTACCGTTCTATCAGACAGTAGAAGTAAAAAAGACTATAATACTATATTTATAATAATATATAAATATATAAAAAAAATTATAATTATTACTGATTACTATAATTAGAATATTATATAATAGACTGAATCCTTATTTAAAAAATTTATATTTTAGAAATTAGAATATATTTAAAATTTTTATTAATAATAGAAATTCTAAGTTTTTTATTTAAATTATAAATAATATTATTTATATTTTTAAATATAAAATAATACTTTACCACAGCGAGCTATATCTAAACAGATAATTAAAATAAAAAAATAAACTAAACTATTAAAATTTTTTTTAATATATAATAATATTTTTTATAAATACTGTAGACTGGCTGAAATTACTACTACAGATGCAGATAATTTTAAATATATATAAAAATATTTTAATTTATTTATTTTTATATATTTTAATATATAGTATAAAATTATTAATTATTTTAAATTTTAATATATCTATATAATCTAAAGATCGCTCTTAGAATTTTTTAGTAAGAACAACAGTTTTTAAGATTTTATAAATTATATAGATAAATATAAAATATTAATATAATATTTAGTATTAAAATATAGTTTTTTAAAAAAATAACTTTATTAAATTATATTTATACTAAGATTATAAAATAACAGTAATTTTAAAAAAAAATTTAATAATATATTTATAGAATTTTTTAAAATTTTTAAAAAAAGTTAATATTAGCCTACCGCCTGCAACTGCCATCTGGTTTTTATATATATTTAATAATTAATATTATTTATTTAGAGTTTTATTTATAAAAATTAAAAAAAATTAAGATTTTTAAAAAGAATTCTTTCGAACGAATATTTTTTAAATTTAAATTTATAATAGATAATTTATATGAAATTAAAGCTCTTTTCAGTCGTTATTTTAAAAAATATATAATTTAAATATTTTATAAAATAGGTTGAATATAGTAATAAATATAATATATAATATAAAAAAACAGACTTATAAAATATATAGAAACTAATTAAAAAATATAATTATTAATATTTTTAATTAATAGATTTAAATTAAGAGAAGTTAATATATCTAATATATAGTTACAGTTATTTCTAATAATAAATATTATATTCTTATTTTTATTTTACTAATTATTATTTTTACTTTTTAATATCTATTATTTTTCTATTATTTTAATCTTTTTTTTATTTTC
>NW_017963122.1:0-2598 GCF_001890905.1 Aspergillus aculeatus ATCC 16872
CATATATTATATTAACAATTAATAAAAAATAATTTATAATAAACTTTTCAGATATTTTTGTAATAGATATAAAATCTTCGATTTATATTTATAGAACTAAATAAGAATTTAATAATATAAAATATATAATACTACTAATTTCTCTTATAAAACTCAATAATAGATTCATATTAATTTAAGTATATGTAGACGTACATTTAATTTAAAATCTAGACATCTATTTTTTTATTAATTATAATATTTTTAGATTGTATAAATTTTAAGATTAATTTTAAAAATTAGTTTATTAGAATGGTATATTATCATAATTCAATCTTTTTCATTTATAATTATTCTAAAACCAAATTATTATTAAAGTTGGTCAATTTCTATTAAAAAAAATAGTAATATTAGTATAGAATAAAATAATATTTCCACTTTATTTAATTCTACAGCTGATACAAATGATATTTTTAAATTTAAATAATATAAAGACATCATTTTTTATTTATATAATCAATATAACTTTAATTAAATTATAGTTTGAAACTCTTTTTTATAGCTAGTTATAATTAATTATTATATAAAATTGAAAAATATTTTTAAATATAGAACTACAGGAGTTTATTATATATATTTTAAGTTTTAAAACCTATTTAGAAATCTTATTTTAATAATAATTAAAATAGAGAATAAGCTGAAATTTAATATTCATTTTATAATAATAAAGACTTCAAAACTCGGTATTATAGTATATAATATATTAGAATAGTAAAAGGCTTTTAGAAAAATAATAAATAAATTTTCTAAAAATATAAATGAATACAACTATCATTAAGATTCTAATGAATTAATAGCCCTGCATTCTATTCTATAGAAAATAAAAAAATAAACTTAAAATAATAATAAAAAATATATAAGTTGAGTTTTAAAATTTAAAAGACTGTCGATAATATATTTAATAAATTATTAAAAATTAACTATATCAATTAGTTAAAAAAAATTATTTTTTTGATATTTGAATTTTTATAGTTATAAAGATAATTATTACTAATATAAAATAAAAATTAATCAATTTATATTTAGTTATTAATATTTATATATTAAATATATCAGTATTTATAAATATATACTTTATATAAATTCAAATAAAAATCATTACTATACTTGATAATATAGTATATCTTTTAATTTTCTAATATAATTAAAATAATGTATTAATAGCCGGTTTACTTAGATTGTCGGTAATTTATATATTTAATTTTTCTTATAAATAAAGGTTTCTTAAAATACATTTTATAAACTAGTATAATTTAATATTTATATATAATACTAAATAAAAGACTTTTTATAAAATAACAGATTTTTTTATATTTATATAGATAATTTTATTCTCTTTTTTAAAGACGTTCGAAATTTTATTTAAAAAATTTGAAATATTTCCTTCGAAAATATTGGAAAATAAGAATTATATTATTTCTTAGATTTTTATTTATTAAAATATTTAAATAAGATATAAATACTTTTAGTATAATAATTATTAAAATAAAAATAGCAGTAATTTCTTTGTTTAAATTTTTAAAGCTTTTTATAGAATTAAATTATTTTATAGGATTTATAAACTAATTAGGAATTCATATATTTTTTATATAAGAATAATATATTTATTACAGCAATATAGGACTTTACGTATTATAATAATTTTTAATAATATTAATAAAACTATATAAAAAACCTATACAATAAAAATATCAGTAATAAAACCGATAATAATGAAATTTTAGTTTTTCTATATAATAAAAAATCTTTTTATAAGAAACTAATATTTATATACTTTAATAAGAAATAAATATTCTATATTAATATTAATATATTTAAAAAAATAAGAATAATAATTTTTTATATTTAAATTAATGAATTGAATATAAAATATAACATGAAATAATTTTTAATTACATTTCTACTAATAGATACTATTTAATTAATTTCTTTTAAAAAAGAGATTTAATACTAAAGAATATAATTCTTAATTTAAAGAACTTAAAATATTAGAATAATCCAAATAATCTAATTATATAGATATTTTATTTAAATAATTTAAAAACAGTAGTATTTATGAACAATCAAATATTTAAATTATTTTTAGAATAAAATTTTCTAATGTGTATATTAATAATATAATTAAATCTAGTATTTATTGAAATAATATAATATTTTAAATATTTTACCTATGTATAGTCTACGAATCGAGAACATTGTATTTTATTTTCAATATATTTAGAATTATTATCTTTTATTGGCGGGACTACTAATAATAATAATACTTATTCGAATATATTATAAATTGAATCTATAATACTATCAGTATATTTTATAAAGGTTTTAAAATCTAAATATATAAAGCTTATTTAAAAAACCTAAAATAATTCAAGATTATAGATTAGATCAAAAAAATAATATAAGCTAAGCAAAAATCGATTTATTTTTTTTATTATAAAGAATAAATTGTTTTTTTAATATTTAATACTTTCTATATATACTAAGCATAATATATTAAAAAAATCTTAAAAACATATATAATATTATCAGCCATTTAGAAAGAGATTAAAGTATTAAGAA
>NW_017963123.1:0-2570 GCF_001890905.1 Aspergillus aculeatus ATCC 16872
ATAATTAAAAACTTCTACTGTCGATATTTTAATAAATTATAATCTATATTTTAATAGAGTTTAATTTTAAAAAAATATTATTAAAGTATAAATTTAAAATATTTACTTTATTTATTTTATTTAATTTATTTAGATTATTTTATATATTCTAAATATTTTAATATTTCTATTATTTTTTTAAACTATTTTATATATAATATATAATTTTTTAATTTTTTATTTATTTCAAATTCTGTTATAGCTTTTTAAGCTATATCTTATCTATAAATTTAAGAATAATTTAATTAAATAATTAATTAATAATGAAAAAATTTTTATTAAAAGATTTTTAAATTAATTTTATTATTCTTACTTTTTACAGCCAGTCAGTATACATCGATCCAGCCCGTATCTTAATAATAATATATTATATTAATTGTAAATAGAATAAATTTATTTATATTTATATTTAAAATATTAAAAAACTAAATTATATAAAACATAATTTAATTCTAGTGATTATACATATTATTATTATATTTTTATAAGTTTAATAAATATATATATATCAATTGCCGAAACTGTTATATTATAAAATAATATTATAAAAAATATAAATATAAAACTATTAAAAAATATTTTATATTCGATTTTAAAATATATCTAATAGTCTAGTATTTTTACTATTTTAATATTAATAATATTATTAGTTCGCTGAACAAAATAAGTATATATAATTATAATAAAAAATATAATTAAATATTTAATTAAAAATGGTTAATAATTATAGACGGAAGTAATATTAGAACTGTTATTATATTTAAAAAATAATAAATATTAATATTTTTATAAAGTAATTAAAAAAACTAAATTTCTAAAATCCGTATCTATTATATAAATTCATAAAATAAAAAGATAATCAGGAATATGTTTAAATATCTATAAAAATTTAATAAGCTGAAATTTACTAAATCTTATATACCAGCCAATTTCCTTACTTCTATCATATAAAAAAACATTCAAATTAAAAGCAATAAATATAATTATGACAATTATATAATAATTAATTTTAGAAATATTAATATTAAAATTATATAAGATATTTATGTAGTTTTTTATTTAAAAAAACATACTTAAATTTATTTACTATCATTAATATATTATCATAATTAATACTACTAAAATATTCTATAAATAATTTTAATGCATAAATTATTAAAATCTAGAGATTTTGAATATTATTATTATAAAATATTTTAATAGTATACTATATATTTAATATAATATAAATCTGATTTATATAATATTATTTTTATTAAAATATATATAAATGATTATATCGCCGGCTTAAAAATATTTAAAAATATTATTAATATATTAAAATAAAAAAATAAAATCGATTCTAAGAGATATTTATATTATCTATATAAAATCTTTAAATATATAAAATTAATTAATTTAAAAATCTATTTTAAAAAAGCCTTTATTATATTCTTATTTATGAAAGTTTTTACCTTATATATTAATATTTTAAAACTTATTATATCTAAGTTCAAACTAATCATATTATATATCCTATTATTTTTATATATATTGGGTAAATTAAAATACTATTTAAATTTTACGGGCTGTTTTTAATATTATATATATTAATATATATAAAAAGCCAGTCCGCTGCAACAATAAAATAAATAAATCTTAATCTTACCAAATCTAAGAAATTTTATTATATATATATTAATAACATAGTTGTTATACTTTATATCTTTAATATATTAATTATTTTAATTTTACTTTTAATTATTTGAAGTAATTAAATCTTAAGTTTAAATTATTTAAAGTATTTATTAATTTTCTATCTATTATATTTTTAGAATAGTGTATAAAAACTTTTAGTTTTAGTACGTTTAAAGATAAAGTACAAATAATTCCAAAATTTTGATTTTCTATTAATCTTATTAAATTTGATTATTTTTTAAAATTAACTGATTAGTTCTACTACTATATTTCTTACTATTTCTAGAAAACTTTATATCTATAAAACTAAAAAACCTTTATTAAAAAACTGTTTTAGTAATTATTAAAATTATAGTATTCCAATTATATTTATTCTTACTAATGAAAATTATTTAATATTTAAAATATTAAAGTATAAATATATTAATCTAAAGGAATTAATACATTATAATTTGAAATATTAAATATATATTAATCTTAATACCTGCTGAAATAGTCATAAAATTATAATTCACTATATCAATAAAAATAATTTTAAATATACTCAATTTAATAACCTCGTTTTGTGTATATATATATATAATTTAGTCCTTGTTATTTTATATTCTAACCTTTATTAAATGTACTTATTAAAACAGTTATTTAGATATATAAAATATTTAAAAATATAGTTATACATCTGTCCTATAGTCTTTTACTTATTAATCTATATATAGTTTTAAAGATAATATATAGATTTGTATATCCGATATTACTATAAATAACTTAATTCAAAAATTTAAGAATTATTATTTAAATATTTTATACAGTTTGTTTTTTGTTTTTTCTCTTCTTTATTTCTTATGAATTCATGC
>NW_017963124.1:0-2545 GCF_001890905.1 Aspergillus aculeatus ATCC 16872
CTTAATCTGAATAAAAAAAACTAATTATTATTATACTAAATTTTAATTATATATTTTATTTAGTTTATTAATTTTTTTATTAATATTATAAAAAAAAGCAGCAATCGCTGTAGGCTTATATTTAGATTTATTCGGATTATAATAATTATAATATATATTATAATTTTTAAATTTATATTTAATATAAATATTATTTTATTATTCAGATAGTTGTACAGTCTGTTGAAACTTTTATTTAATTATTATATTTATAATAATATAATATTATTAAATTATAGAATATAATTAAAAGACTGTGAATATATAAAAAACGTCCAGGATATATTCAATTTTATTAATATTTTATATAAAAAATTCTGCTGGATTTTTTTATTTAAGCTATAATAAAAGTACCGACTTTTATTTTAAATTTATAATAAAAAAAAACTAAATATACTATTAATTTAAAATATAGTAAAGTTAAAATAAAATCTTATTTTTATATATTATTAATTATATAGTAATCTAATACTCTGCATCGCCAGTGCGGGGGTTATAAATAATTATATAATATATAAAAAAAATAAATTATAGTTAATAATAATAATAAAAATCTAAAAAAATTATAATAAATAAAAATTAATATATTATCTGATTACTCAGGCTTACCAGCCTCGGTATTAGAAAGAGAAAGTATTAGATAAATATAAAAAAAATAATAAGAATCGTACAAATAAAAAAAAGCAGACTGATAATAAAAAAAAGAAAAAAGATATATAAAAAAAAATTAAAAAGAAAAAAGAATAGCTTTTTTATTATAGTATTTTATATATTATATATAAAACTAATAGCTAAGCCTAACCGCATCTCCGGAATCGATTGTATAAATAATACAAAAAAAGATTCTATTTATTAAAGGATTATAATATTTAATAAATAAAAAAAGATTATATAAAAGAAAAAACTATATTAAATAAAACAGATTTTATTTATATATATACTGTTTATTAATCAGTTACAATATTATCTAAGCGAAGAACTGAAATATAAAATTATTATTTTAAATTATAAACAGTTGTTTGTATAAATAGAAACTATAAAAAAAGATAAAAAGAAAAGAAAGGCTTCAATTATAAAATTAAGATTTTAATATAAAACTTAGCTTTAGATATTAGTTAATGCTTAAAGCCTTGCATACTATATACTAAACTAATACTAGTTTAATATATATAAAGAAATTTTATACGAACAGACGAAATAGCTCTTCAGCTATTTCTTCTTATTCTAAGGCACGTTTCGATTAGCATAATCCATCCGTCCCGTAACATACGGAATATAGTAGTATTAAATAAATAAAATATAGTTAATAATATAAAAAGGATCTAGAATAATATAGTAAATAGAATATAAAATTTGATTATTTTATTTTAAAATATAGTAATATAGTTAATTATCGATTGCAACGCATTCGAAATATTTTATACAGATATTTTAATTATAAAAAGAATTAAACAATTATTAATTTAAATTAGATAAATAAAATAATTAAATATATAATTATTATTCTACAGACAGGTCACCACCGTATGGGTAAAGTATTTAATATTAAGTTTAAATAATAAACTAGTTTTTTAAATAATATATAAAATAAAAACAGATAATAGTATATTCATTAGAAATACTGTAAAAGACTTAATATATTATTTCAGCAAACTTTTTTTAAATAAAGAAAAAGATTAAAGTAGTATTAAATAGAGTGGCTAACGGTTAGGTTAGGTTAGATTAATAGAAATTTTTATACCTAATTACAGTGTAGCTAAAAAACCTAGCGGTTAACCGTTTTAACTGTTCTTAGCACTAAGACCGGGCCGCTATATCTCTTTTAATATTAATATAATTAAAATATAATGAGATTAACTTTAGAATAATCTCACTATCTTAACTATCTTAAATATATATATAAAGATACATAGAGAAGATTAAATAAAGCTATTTAAAAAAAGAAGAAATAGTTTCTTACTAAATAAATAGTTAATTTAAACTAAATTCTTTTTTAATATTGGTAAAAGTAGTTTTTAATAAAAAACAGTTTTTATAATACAAGACTATTAATAAGATATATATTTTCACCCCGGTAATCACGTATAAAATCTAATAAAATAATATACTTAACTAATCTATTTAATTTATTTAAATAATCTAATTAATTTAATTAATTATTATCATATAATCCTATCGATCTTTTTAATCTTTTTAATCTATTTAATCTCAGCGATTCCAGCAATTCTACTAATTTAATTAACTTTTTTAATGACTAATTTATTTAATTTATATTATTTATTCAATCAGCCTGCCGTACCTTATTATAATAATCTTTAAACTGTATATTCAGCTTAGCTACAGTATCTATCTCTCTAATACTTTAATAGATTCTGATTTTATAAAGATTATTTAATATTAGTATTATATTTTATATCTTATTCATATAATTCAGCTTGCAGTAAATACTTTTCTTTCAAAAACTTTTATATAAAAATATAAATAATACTATTGATTATATATAGAA
>NW_017963125.1:0-2538 GCF_001890905.1 Aspergillus aculeatus ATCC 16872
TTTTTATTATTTATTATTTTTTTATTAATATTAAGAATCTAATCAATTATATTTATATCGGACTGATTCTAATCGATATAATAATAAAAATAATTATACTATTAATTATTTTATAAATTAAAAATTAAAATAATATACTGTTTTAGTATAAATTTATCGGAATTTTGAAATCTGTCGATTCTATTTTAAATTATATTATTAAGATTTTAATGTTTAATATTTTTTTAAAATATAATCTTATTAATTATTTTTTATATAAATTGAATTTATTTAGTAGTTTTAGATCCTGTTAATACTAGTTTTCTTTTTTTAATTTATATATTTTTTATAATATAAATTATATTAGTCTTTTTTCTGAGTCTGATTATATAAACTGATTTTAATAAATTATAAAATCTATTTTTAAAATTAAAAAATTTATATATTTTAGTAATATTATTTGGCTTCAGTTGTAATAGGATAAAGAAGTCAGTTAGGAATAGAATAGTAGCAGTCTTATTGATTTCAAGACTAATCCTTGCTATCCTAAAGGTCTAGCAAGGTCCTAGGAGTTAAATACTGAAGGAGGTCTGAGTCATTGACGTCATGACCGTTGCGCGGAGGATGCGTAGGTAGATCGTTGACAATCCGCCATGGTTACGGGGGTTATCTATGACATCAGTAGGCTAAATCTAATTTTTATTTTATAAAATCTATTTTAAAATTAAAAATAAATATTTTAGTAGCGTCGGGCGTCTGCAAATAAAGTATAATTAATTTTAATAACTTTTATATTTAAATTTTAATTATTTATTTTATTTATTTAAATAGAAATATTTCGAATATTTCAAATTTAGATATTTTAGATTTATCGATTTTATTATTTATTTTATCGATTATCTTTTTAAGAGATATCTTATTCTTATTATTAATTTAACTGATATTAATATCTGAAGAATAAAATATATAATTAATTAATAATTTAAAAATAAATAGAATAGAATATTCTTTTTTACTATCTAAATTTATATTTAATCTGAAATCAAGCAGCAGATTATCTTTATTCTTATATATATAAATATTTAATATTTTTATAATTAATTTCGAAGAAATTTAATTCAGCAGAATTAATAAAACTATTTTTTAATTTTTATTATTGTAAATATAGATTATTATAAAATTATTAGTATAAAAATATTAAATATTAGTTTACTTTTATTTATTTAATTTATTTTATAATTAGAGTAGTCTACTATATTATAATTTATTATAAATAAAAATATTTATTTTTTTAATCTAAATATTTTAAATATTTTCGGACCTAGTGAAGTATTAATCTATTTATATATTATTTTCTAAAAAACTGTTAATTTTTATATTTTATTATTTTATTAAAAGCTAAAGATATTAGAAACAATTAGTATTATTATAGAGAATATATTTTTTATAAATAATAAAATATTATTAGAATTTATAAATATAAATTTGATTTATTTTTTTAATTAGAATTCTATTAGTTTATAGTAAGTTTTTATATAAAAGATTTATATTATATTTAGTTTGTTCTGCAGTAGATAAATATTTATATATTATATAAATAAGCCAATCTAATGATTTTATATTATAAAATAGCTAATTTTAAAATTATTAAATTCTAATATTTTATTAATAGAAGCTTCTACGTCCAGACGGCTTAACTATATTTTATTTATTTATTTTTATTATTTTTAATTTTTTAAATATAAATAAAAATAAGTTTTTATTACTAAATTTTTATGATCCGAAGTATACTTTATTTTTATTTACTAAATTATATTATTCTTAAAGTATAGAAAGTATATTATCGAAGAATCCTATAATTTTAAATATAAAAATTTTTTAATATATTAATATTTAAATTTTTAAAAAATTATTAAATAGTATATTTAGCATCAGAAGACAGATAGATAAAAAATAAAGAAAAATAAAGAATATTTAATATTTAATATATTTTTTATATACAAAAAGAAACGCGAAGCAGGCCGGTGTATAGAAAAACTAAACTTATTTTTAATTAATTTTAATCTTTTTTATTTATTAAAAAATTGTATTTTTTATAAAGTTTTAGATAAATCTTATTAGTTATATTGAATCTTATAAATTAATAATTCTTATTATAGATATATTTTATTAAAATAATTATAAAGTTATAGATCTTTACTGTATTTATATATATTTTAAATTATTAATCTTTAAATAAATATTTAATCTATATTTAAAAATTATTTAAAAATATATTAAATAAAAGTATATATAAACTTGCTTTTATAGCTAAATTATAAAAATTATTTATTAAAGAAATAATCTAAAATAGAAACTTTGTTTAATAAATATAGTAGTATTATATATATATATATATTTAAATATAATTTTAATTATTTAATTAATTTTTTTATTTATCTGTCTGTTTATAGATAATGTAGAGTTAAATAATACTATTTTATATTTAATTTTTAAAATAATATTAGTATTAAAAATTACTGAAAATTAAATATTACAGTTTATATAAAGATATAAAAT
>NW_017963126.1:0-2528 GCF_001890905.1 Aspergillus aculeatus ATCC 16872
TTTCGGTAAAAAATTATAAGCAGAATTTGGAAGAAGAATTTAAACTAAACTATATTTTTAATATAGTTTTATTTATTAAATATTATTAATATATAATATAAAAAACTAATTATCTTTTTATAAATAAATCTATTTTTTTAATTTATTTTTAAAATATATTTAAATATCGGATAGACGGCTACAGAAATATTAAAAAACATAAGAAATTTTACTAAAATTCTATATTAAATAATTAATTTTAAAATATTAATTTTAAAAAAATTTAGATTTTTTATTTTTATTATTTTTTAATAATTTAATTTATAAACTTATAGTTAAGTTTACCGACGTAGAGAGGATACATCAGATTAAATATTATATATTAATAATTATATATAGGTTTTTTAATTTAATAAAAATATATTAATAATTTAATAAAAATATATTAACAATTTAATAAAAATATATTATAAAATATTATAGTTTTATTATAAAATATTATATATTAATTATTTATATTAATAAGAACTACTAATATCTATATTTTTTATTTAATAATATAAATTATATATTTTAAAAACTTACTATTTTAATTTTTTAAATAATAATATTTAAAAATATTTATATATTGTCAGATGGCCAGGAATCTGAATAAATTCTTATTTAAAATATTTTTAAAAATTATTTTTTTATTAAAAATTATTTATAATTTATAATTTTCTTAATAGTTTAAAATTATTTTACTTTTATTTTAATATTTTTATAGTAGTATTTTATTATATTTAATTCTATTAAATATATATAATCCGGATTTTTTTATATTATTATTTTTATAGTTTATATATATAATTTATAATAAAATAAATATATAATATAATAAATTTATATTATTTTTATTATAAATTATATACATATTATATATATTTTATAGTCGTTTTATTATTATTTTTATTATATATTAATCTTAATTTATATTTAATAGAATAGAAAGATATAATCTGATTATTAAATTTATAAATTTTTTTATTGGATTTTTATTAAATTTTTTTATTAATAACTATTAATTATATTTAAAAAACTATTTTTATTATCTTATTAAATAGAACTAATTTTTTTTAATAATATGAATAATTCAGTATTTATTCTATCTTTTATTTTTTATTATTATTTAGATTTAATATTAGTAGCGTTTTAGAACCGTTTCTTTTAATTTTTAAAATTTTAATAAAAGATAAATCTTTTAGAAATAGTTTTATATATTTTTAGATATAAAGAATACTATTTATTTATTTTATTATAATAATATTAAAAATCTTTTAATTATAATAACTAATAATTCTTAAACAGCTACAGTAATTATAAACGACTGGCTATTAATAAAAGCATTTAATAGTATTAATAATATTTATATATTTATATTTATAAAGTAATTTATAGATTTACTTTTAATAAAAAATTAGATAAATATTAGAAATAGCTTTAGTATTAATACTATTTAAATCGATAATAATATATTTTTTATATTTATATTTTCTATTAATCTATATATTTTTCTAAATAATAAAAACGGAATATCCAGACGGTATATATATTTTAATATATTTTATTTTATTTTATTTATATAATAGATTAAAGATATTATTAATTACTTTCCGATTGCGGAGACTAATATAATAGATACAGATTTTTAAATATTTATATTTTTTATTTTTTATATAAAAAATTAGTATTTATTTATTTTTTAATATTAGAATAATATTAATATTATCGTCAAATGGGGTTGCTTAGATATTATATTAATTAATAATAATTATAAGATATTCGGTCTTATTAGATATCTTATTATTATATATAGTAATACTGTTTAATATAATAATAATATTTTTTATAATAAATAATATAAATAAAAAATTAGATATTATATATAGAAGATTTAATACAGGCGATACAGACGAAGTTAATATAAATAAATTAAATAATATATTTTTAAAAATAAAATATTTTAATATAATATTATTTAGATCTACTACTATTATAAATATATATATATTAGCAAGATTGTAATTAATATAATAATAATATATATAATTATTAGTATTAATAACTGAGAATACTAAATCTATTTATATAAAAAACTTTAAAATATTAATATAAGTAAAGTTAGATATATCAGCATCAGTACAGAATACAGTTATAAATTTATTATTTAAAAAACTACTAAATTAAAAATATTTTATAAAAATAACAGATTCGGACGTGTTATTTTCTATTTTTATAAATAAAAAATTATAATTAATTAAATAAATATAAAAAATAATACTAACAGTTCGGTTAATCGAATAAAAGATTATATTATAATCTTTCAGTAATAATTCTTTATTCTTAATCTTAGCTTTAATAAAAACATATATTTTAAAATGCGGTGGAACAATTATATATTTTATTAAATAAACAGATAAATATATAAGTTGATTTTTTATATTATAGTATATACTAGAGATATAATTATTATAACTGTAAATAATATTAATAGTATATTTAAAATTAAA
>NW_017963127.1:0-2523 GCF_001890905.1 Aspergillus aculeatus ATCC 16872
CCTCTCCTCTCTTACTCTTACTCTTAGTCTTACTCTTCTCCTCTCTACTCTCTCGCTCTCTCTCTCTCTCTCTCTCTCTCACTTTCTTCTCTTCCCTCTTCCACGGCCTTCCTCTCGCTTCCTCTTACCCTTTCCTTTCCTTTCCTCTCCTCTCCTCTCCTCTCCTCCTCTCCTCCTCTCCTCTCCGCTCCTCTCTATACTTCCTCCACTCCACCACTAGCTCCATACTACACTACACTACACTATACTACTTCCATCCATTTCAACCCAACTACCCAACCACTCTTGACTCAACCCAACCCTTTCATACCCTCCAATCCATCCCCCCCCCCATCTCCCCATCCAACGATGAAACCATGATCACCGGCCCGACCACATCCCCCGGCAATGGCGTCGTCGGGGGCTACACCGGCCACAGTATGGCCCTCCGCATCGCCATTGCAACCCTGGCCGCCATCAGCTGGTATAACGCCATCGAGCTGGTCATCCTCGTCTTCGTGACCTTTGCCCAATTCCGGGGCCCCTACTTCTGGTCGCTGCTGATCTCCTCGCTGGGGCTCCTCCCCTACTCCACCGGCTTCCTCCTCAAATACTTCGACCTGGCGCCCGCCGCTCTGTCCGTCACCCTGATCACCATCGGCTGGTACACGATGGTGACGGGCCAGTCGGTGGTGCTGTACTCGCGGCTGCACCTGGTGCTGCCCAACCCGCGCATCCTGCGCCAGGTGCGGTACATGATCACCATCGACGCGTGCCTGCTGCACCTGCCGACGACCGTGCTCACGTACGGCTCGAACCTGGCCCCGCGCAAAGCCGCCTTCATCGCCGGCTACAACATCATGGAGAAGATCCAGATGACCTGCTTCTGCCTGCAGGAGTTCATCCTGTCGGCGCTGTACATCTGGGAGACGGTGCGCATGCTGCGCCTCGACCCGGACCGCGGCAAGCGCAAGATCATGTACCAGCTGGTCGCCATCAACCTGATCATCATCTTTCTGGATCTGGGGCTGCTGGTCATCGAGTACCGCGACCTCTACATCATGGAGACCATGATCAAGGGCGTCATCTACAGCGTCAAGCTGAAGCTCGAGTTCGCCGTCCTCGGCAAGCTCGTCCTGCTGGTCCGCGGCCACCACGTCTGGAAGTGCGACTCCGCCCTCGCCGTCAGCAGTCCGCCGCCGCCGCCGACCGCCGTCGACGAGCAGCAGCCACCGACAAGCACAACCGGCCGCGGCGGGGCGACGATAGCGGAGTACCCGGATTTCGTCGACGCCACCCGCGTCACCTCGGACCTGACGCACCCGGGCACGCACGCGCCCATCGCGACCCGCCGCCGGTCGCACCCCTGGATGGACAGCGAGGACGTCTCGATCGCCATGTTCGAGCACGCCACCTGCACGACCACGCGCAGCAGCACGACGCGCAGGAGTCTCAGCGGCCGCCGCCTCGACCATTCGCGCACGGGCCACTCGGACGTCTCGCACTCATGGAGCGGCGAGACGCAGACCAACCACTCGTTCCTGTCGGCCACGGGCCAGGAGCGGGAATTGAGTCCGGCCGACTTTACGGGGAATTGGGGGAAGCCCCAGGGGAGCTTTTAGGCGGTACTTATTCGGCTGATTAGGTTTATGATTGAATGAATTATGAGGTATGCGGTGTTTGTCCGGTTTTTGGGGGGGGGGGGGGTTAAGCCCGTTTAGTATATTGAGTAGTAATTCATGCACATATTTAGTCTGTACGTTGGGTCAGGGGAAAAACAAAGCTAATCTCACAGTAAAACATGCCGTATTCAGGATTCTATAAAGTGGTGAGTATGACGACGGGATGGGATACATTCAAACCGCGAAGGACGGACGGAGTAAGAGTATACTCTCCTCCTTAAGGTACGGGCCCCAGTCCAAGTCCGAGTCCGGGAAAGTCCAAAAGTGGAACCCGTGAATGAACCACCGGAATGTGGATTGTGTGGGTGGTGGGTGTGGGCACTGCAGCGGACACTGCAATGCGCTTACGGCTGGGCCCGCTCCCCGACCCATCTCCTGGACCGTGGTACGTAGCCCATTATAATCCCACCCAGGGAGGAAAAATCACAAGGCACAAGGGAGTTTATTTGATGTTAACTTTATTTGATGATAGTCTCCGTACCTGAATCTCCATTTTTTTTCCCACACAGCCAGCCAAACACCAGGGTGCTGGACTGGACTGGACTGGACTGGACTGTCCTCAGACTATATGCCTTGCAAAGCTAGAGAGCATTAGATAGGTACAGTACGGTACAGTACGGAGGTCAAGTAAGCAAGTCCGCAGGATCTGGTTCGGTCCGATTCGATCCGATTTAGCCGAGTTTGACTGTGCGTACTCTGTACGGAGTGCCTGAGTAGTGAAATGTACTGTGTAAGTTACTAGGTAGGTAGGGTCAGCAACCCGGCCAACCCAACCTGCCCGGTCGGATGGTTGTTGTTGGTTGCCTTGTCTGGCCTGCTTAGCCTGGGGTCCCGGGGGGGGGGGGGGGAGGAGGGGAGGAGG
>NW_017963128.1:0-2519 GCF_001890905.1 Aspergillus aculeatus ATCC 16872
TCTTTCTTATTGTTTAATAAATTATTTTTACTTTTTAACTTTCTTTTTTTTATCTTTTATAAGCAATAATATCAATCTTACTATTATATCCATGTGTATTGTATCCTGCCATAATATAAATATAATCAAAGATGTATATGTATAAGATATCTTATCTATTAGTTTAATTATAGTTCAAAATATAAATAATAAAAATATAAATATAATTTCAACTTTTCGAAAATCATATAAAAATATATAAAACACATTAATTAATCTTAGTATTTTATTTATTAATATATATATTCTTCTGTTTTTTAATATTTATAATTTTTATTTATTTTTTATTATGTATATTTTCTTATCTATATTAATATTTTGAATAATATTCTATTTATTTATTCCTAATTCCATATATTTTAGAGTATATATATATAAATATTATAAATGATATATTTTTATTTAATTAAAATAATTATAACTATTATTATTTTTTATTGATAGTAATTATTATTTCTATCTAAGATATTATTTATATTATTAATGACTATACTTCATTATATTATTATCTCTAGCTATTCCGGTTTTCAGACACTCTTCTAATACAACTAACTTTAATATAATCAATTTCTGAAATGATTATTCATATTAATAATATTTCTTTTATAAATCTTAATAAAAATGTTCATTAAATTTGAATAAATTTAATAAACGGTTAGTTTAGTTTTAATACTTAATTAATTATTATATTTATTTTTTTATAGTTTTAATAATAGCGCCGTAGCCGAAGACCAATAATATTTATTAATTCATTTTAAAACATATTAATACATAAGTAAATAAATTACAGCTTTTAAAGATTTCGGCTACTTTCTAAACATTATTTTAATAATAATTTATTCATTTGTTAGTATTTTATTATAGATATTACTATTTGATTATTTAGCTTAGCGATTAGTATTATTAATACTATATTAATAGTCTTTAAAATTAATTGTTTATATTTAAATATTAATATTAATTATCTATATCTATATAAAGGAAAAAGAAGTCAGTTAGATATAGAATAATAGCAGTCTTATTTATTTCAAAACTAATTCTTATTATCTTAAAAATCTAATAAGATTCTAAAAGTTAAATACTGAAAAAGATCTGAATTATTAATATTATAATTATTATATAAAAACACATATAAATAAATTATTAATATTCTATTATAATTATAAAAATTATTTATAATAATTAGATTTTTTTATATATAGTTATTTTTTAATAATATAATAATAGTATAGTACTACTATTTCAGTATAAAAACTAATTATTTTTTAAAAATATAATAATAAATAATAAAAAAATTACAAATTAATTTTATTTAAAATATATATTATAAATAATATTATTCTATTTTAAAAATATTATAATCTTTTAATAATAATATTAATAATATAAATATACTTTTATGTATCTTTTTTAGTATTTTTAATATTATTAATATTATTTATTTTATATTAAGAGCTTATATTTTTTATTATTTTTATATTTATTTATTTATTTTAACATATATATAAAATATTTTTATTTTATATTTTTTTTATATTATTAAAATACTAATATTACTATAGTTTTATTAATAAGTTATAATATTTATATTATTAATTTTTTATTTTTTTAGAAAACTTTTTTTCTTTTTAAAAACTATATTCTATTTTAAATATTTAAAGACTTCAGTAAAGAATTATAAATAAAATTTAAAAAAATTTAAATTAAACTATATTTTTAATATAGTTCTATTTCTTAAATATTATTAATATATAGTATAAAAAATTAATTATTTTTTTTTATAAATAATTTTAATTTTTTTAAAATTTTATTTTTAAAAATATATCTAAATATCGGGTAGACAGCCACAGAAATATTAAAAAATATTAAGAATTTTATTAAAATTTTATATTTAATAATTAAATTTTAGAATATTAATTTTAAAAAGATTTAAATTTTTTATTTTTATTATTTTTTAATAATTTAATTTATAAACATACAGCTAAATTTACTAATATAAAAAATATATTAAATTAAATATTATATATTAATAATTATAAAAATAATAATAATTATAGATAATTGTTTTAATTTAATAATAATATATTAATAATTTAATAGAAATTTACTATAAAATATTATATATTAATTATTAATATTAATAAAAATTATTAATATTTATATTTTTTATTTAATAATATATTATATATATTTTAAAATTAGTTTTATTAAAATTATTTATAATTTATCATTTTTTTAATAATTTAAAATTATTTTATTTTATTTTTATATTTTTATAGTAGTATCTTATTATATTTAGTTTTACTAAATATATATAATTTAGATTTTTTTAATATTATTTTTTTATAGTTTATATAGATAATTATAAATAAAATAAATATATAATATAATAAATTTATATTTTTTTTATTATAAATTATATATAAATTATATATATTTTATAATTATTTTATTGTTATTTCTATTATATATTAATTTTG
>NW_017963129.1:0-2515 GCF_001890905.1 Aspergillus aculeatus ATCC 16872
AAAACGAATTTATTTTCTGTAGTTTATTATATTATTAGACTGTAGAACTGGCTATAGAAATTATAGAACTGATTATTTAAATTATAATAAAATTTTTAAAATTAATTATATTATCAGACTATAGAATTAATTATAAAAAATTATAAGACTTATTATCTGAACTGTAGTAGAAGTCTTTAAAAATTAATTATATTATCAGACTATAAAATTAATTATAAAAACTATAAAATTAATTATTTATATTATAATTAAAGTTTTTAGAAATCGACTATACCGCCGGACTGTAGAATTAGTTATAAAAATTATAAAATTAATTATTTATATTATAATTAAATTTTTTAAAAATTAATTATATTACCGGACTATAGAATTGATTATAGAAACTGTAGAATTAATTATTTATATTATAATTAAATTTTTTTAAAAATTAATTATATTATTAGATTATAAAACTAGCTACAGAGACTGTAGAATTAATTATTTATATTATAATTAAATTTTTTTAAAGATTAATTATACTGCCGGTCTGTAAAACTAACTACAGCTGGAACTATATTTATTAAATAATAAAGATTATAATAAATAATCTAAAAGATTAGTAATTATAAGAAGATTAATATAATAAATAAAAAAATCTTATTTAATAATTAATATAAGATTTATAAATTTTATATTTATACAGCCGGTCCGGAACTGTAGCTGTAAACTTATTAAAAAAATACTATTTTTTATATAAAAAATATAATAATTTAACAGCCGAAAAATTTAATTATTTAAAAGATATTAATTCTAATAAAAATATATAATTCAGAATAGAAAATATTATAGAAGATCTGTAACAGCCGAACTGTAAAATTATAAAAAATTATAAAATTATAAAATTATAAAATCTAAAATTATAAATATTTTAATTTAAATAAAAAAAAATAATAGTCCGGGACTGCTGTATTTATAATATATACAGATAATTATAAAAAGAAAATAGAATTATATATTATATTAAAAATCTAATAAAAAAATAAAAAAATTTAAAAAAATTTAGAAAACGGTCTGTACAGATTTGTAAGTATTTTTTTTATATAAAAAAATAGCTTATATATAATATAATTTTTTTTAGATTAAAAATATAAAAGATTGGCCCGTGAGGTAATTTTAAAAAAAAGAATATTTTTTCGAAATAACTTTTCTATTTTAGATCCGAAAATTCTAAAAATAGTTTTAAAAATCCGATAAATAGTTAGATTTATAAAACTTTAAAAATTTTTGAAAAATCTTAAGAAATACCTGAGATATTAATTTCTA
Organism: Aspergillus aculeatus ATCC 16872; assembly: GCF_001890905.1. Lineage (NCBI taxonomy): Eukaryota > Fungi > Ascomycota > Eurotiomycetes > Eurotiales > Aspergillaceae > Aspergillus > Aspergillus aculeatus. The sequence goes on from NW_017963129.1 coordinate 1,303, forward strand.
AAGTCAAAAACTAAAAAAATTGATATTTTTGTATGGTATAAGTAGATATAATTAACTAACTGTATAATTTACCAGTAAAATATTAATTAAATTAATTACCGGACTAAATAATTAAATAATAATATATATAATAAAATATTAGCAAGTTAATAGAATATTATTAAAATACTTTTTAAGAATTAGTCAAGATTTTTAAAAAACTGTAGTATATTTATTTATATATCAGAATATTTTAAAACTAATTAATAAATTATTATTAATTTTTAGTTTTAATACTATTATTAAAATTATAAAAAATAAATATAACAGCCGGCTAGTTATTAAAAAAAGACTGACTGTCTATTAGACTTACTTAAATTTTATAAATATTTTTATTAAAATTTATAAAAAAAAATTATTACTATCTTTTAAAAGTATCTGTTTTTAAAAAATAAAAATTTTATTTTTAAACTTTTTATAAAATAAATAATTTATAATAATATAATATACAGTTTCCGGAACCGTTTTCGTAGAAACAGTAATAATTATTTATTTATTTAATAAAAATAAAATAATTATTAAAATTAATTTTATTTATATAGATTTAAAATAAAACTGTTTTTTATAGCTGATATAATTTATTATACTATTTAAGATTCTTTCTACTTTTTAATTTCAGACAGTTATTATTAAAAAAAAGCCTCTATAAGAGTCTTATTATTATTTTTAAAATTAGATTTTTTTTATTAAAAACTTTAATTTAAATTATTAATAATAATTAAAGTATTATTTTTATTTTATTTTAAATTTATAATAGCAGACTGCAGGGGTTCTATTCAATCTAATTATTTTTTTTATTTTATAATCTATTTAATTATTTTATTAATAAATTTATTATTGGATATATTTATATAAACTAAGATCTAATAAAAAATAATTATTCTAAATATTATTTTAAAAACAGCTCTAAATACTATAATATTAAATCGGTATTTTTTTATAAATAGTTCGATTATTTTTTTTATTAAAAACTATTTTAAGATAAGGTTTAGATTCTTCAGTATAGTAAGAATACTTTAATTATTAGTATAGATTTTTAAAAAGTTTTTTAAAAAAATAAGATTATTTTAAACTAGTCAGAGAGCGAAAATTATTCCAGTTAGTTTAACTATTAATATTATATAATTTTATTTAATATTTAAATAAATTATAGCAGCTATTTAAAAATAAAAAA
>NW_017963130.1:0-2515 GCF_001890905.1 Aspergillus aculeatus ATCC 16872
CCTACTAAGCAGTTAGCAAGTAGTTCGGAAGTGGTTGGTAAGTAGTTATATACTAACATCACTAATTAGAGCGCTGACTTCAGTATTTGAAAGTCCATGTGATGGAACTACATATGTATATCCACATAGTGCAGTTTTTGGATACTCAGGAAGATCATCAATATACTCTATAAACTGAGTAGTTAAAGGTGATGCCTTTGCCTGAGTCAGAAAGGTTAATGGTGACGGTTCCTAGATATAAATTAATTTCTAAGTACTTGATAACTACTTAGGAAATTACCTGGGTTGAGTATTCCTCTTCCGTAGAACTAAGTTCAATAACTTCATGAAAATCCATGTCTAGAAAGTACTTGGTAGGTACTTATAAAGTACTTGGTAAGTGCTTGAAATAAAGTGTGTAATGAACTTGGAGAAATATAAGAGGAAGTTGAATTTCAATAATAAAAAACAGTAATTTATAGGGTCGTGTGGAACGTTCCTGCTTATATAAAGGGCTTGGCATCACGTGCCGCGGGAACGTTCCACGTGTACACAAAAAAAAGTTCATGTGAACTGTGTTCACTGGGTTGGTTGGTTCTCCTCTTGTTTGTTGCTGACTAAGTTATACATGTAACGTAATCGGTAAGCGAGCGGAACGCGCAAGCGAGTGGAACGCCCAACTCGTGACTTCCGCATTCCACCAAAACATGAGGCTTTTGATCAACGAAATCAACCACCAAAATGGCTATATCGTCAAAAGAACGTAAGGAACAAGAAGGCAGGATCCTCTTAGCCATTGAGGCTTTAAAGAATGATCAAATTCCGTCATTGCGAGAAGCAGCGCGCGTTTTCAACGTTCCGCAAACCACCCTCTGGAACCGCGTTAAAGGAGTCAAATCACGAAGCGATATACGTGTCGTTTCGTGTAAATTGACTCTTGCAGAGGAGGAGACGTTGGAACAGTGGATTCTCTCCTTGGATAAGCGAGGGCTTCCCCCCAGGCCTTCCCATGTTCGTGAAATGGCGTCTATATTGATCCGGAAACGAGGAGCCTCGCCGGAGGCATCGGATGAGGCTTTAGTAGGGCAAAAATGGGTATACAACTTTATTAAACGCCATGACTCTTTAAAGACATGTTTCTCTCGCCGATATGATTATAAAAGGGCCCTCTGCGAAGATCCGAAGCTTATTAAAGAGTGGTTCGACCGTGTTCAAAATGCTATATCAGAGAACGGAATTACAGATGAAGATATCTACAACTTTGATGAAACTGGATTCGCTATGGGCTTGGTGGCTACTGCCAAGGTGGTAACGAGGTCTGACTGCGTGGGCAAGCCGTTTCTTATACAGCCTGGAAATCGCGAGTGGGTGACATCAATTGAGTGTATTAACGCCTCGGGCTGGGCCCTGCCTCCGTATATCATCGTCAAAGGGAAGATGTATATGGAGGCCTGGTATGAAGGCAATGTGCCTCATTCTTGGAGGATCAACACCTCGCCAAACGGTTGGACGAGTAACGAGATCGGATTGCATTGGCTTGAACACCACTTTATTCCTTCAATTAAGGAACGGCGAGTCGGGAAATATAGCCTCCTGATTCTCGACGGACATGACTCTCATTTAACGCCTCGTTTTGATGAAATCTGCAGCCAGAATGGTGTTGTTCCTATCTGCATGCCTCCACATTCCTCACATCTTTGCCAGCCTTTGGATGTTGCCTGCTTCGCGCCGTTAAAGAAGGCATACGGTGGTTTGATTGAACGGCTAATTCGCCAAGGAATCCACCATATTGATAAGGTTGATTTCTTGGATACATTTCCCAAAGCCCGAGAACTTGCCTTTAAGAAATCGTCTATACAGAACGCCTTTTCAGCTTCCGGCTTGGTGCCTTTCCAGCCGGACGAGGTGCTTGGAAAGCTGATGTATAGCCTGCGAGAGATTACTCCTACTGGAAGTCAAACTACCACTTCTTCTATACTAAAAACACCTAAAAATACGAGGCAATTGAAGAAGCATGAAACTACAATCGAGAGATTACTGCGTGAACGTACACGAAGTCCTCCGGAGTCAATGAGAACTGCATTATCATATATCATCAAAGGCTGCGAAATCGCGTTAAACAGGGCAGCCTTACTTGAACAGGAAAATCATGATTTACGGGCTGCAGACGAACACCAGACTAAGAAGAGGAAACGAAGTAATCGCCAATTGGCAGGCCTCGAAGGAGCTACAGTTCATGAAGCTATACAGCTTTTTCGCCGGGCTCGTGAGGAAGATGAAGCCTTGGGAATCCAACGGGCTGATTCTGCGGCCGGCGAGGAACAGCCTCGCCGGCGCGCGCCACCTCGCTGTTCTTCGTGTAATAAAGTTGGTCATATACGGACATGGTGTCCAGCAAGAGTAAAACACCAAGAAGAGGCAATTTGAACGGTGTAAAAAGGTTGATATTTGACTTCAAATTTGTATATAAAGCAGAATTACGAGTTGGGCGTTCCACTCGCTTGCGCGTTCCGCTCGCTTACCGATTACGTTTAAA
>NW_017963131.1:0-2500 GCF_001890905.1 Aspergillus aculeatus ATCC 16872
TTATATTAATCTCTTGTTTTTATATAACTATTTTTAAATTAATTAAAAATATAACTATCGGTTTGTTTCTACATCTTCTAAATAAATAACAGTCTAAATAGAAAAATCTTATCTATTATATAAATAAAAATAAAAGTTGTTATAGTAATTCTTTTTAAAGCTTTTATAATTAGAATTTTTATAATTAAGCATTTCAGTTTTAATCCTAAGAATGTTGAAATAATTCGATTAATCAAAAATATTAAAATAATACTAATAATTAAAAATAATATAATAATTATTTATTTTAAAATAATTAAAACTGTCTGTAATAATTAAAGCTGTAGCAGTTATATTATAACTAATAATATTTATATATTTTTTATAATTAATAATAAGATTAATAGTTTTAATATAATATATAGTCGAATTAGATATAAAATATAAATACAAACAACTGTCAGTTCTAAAATTAAAATAATTAAAATTATAGATTTTAAAACTATTAAAATTAATAATAAAAAAATTATAGTCAGTCTTATTTAAATAATTATTAGAATAACTATTTATATTTAAATAATTAATCTAACTAAAATTACTAAGTATATATTATTATAATAAATCTTATATTAGCCGAAGATATTAATAATTTTTTATATAAATTTAATCTTTCTTTCGAATTTAACAACTACTAATATTTTTAAAACAAATACTAAAATTAAGCGTACTATAAGTTTTAAAAATGATATAATTAAATATATAAAAATAAATATAATAAATTTTATAATATTTTATATAAAAATAATATATATATTATTAATATTAATACTAATAAATATAAAAATATATCTAATTAAAATTCCGGCGTATATTTCGCACCTATTAATAAACTGTTTAAAAAATCTATTAACTAAAATAATAAATTTAATCTCGTTTTTTATTATAACTGTAATATATATTTTTTATCTAAAAATTAATTTTATAAATATCTTACTACTTATAATATTATTTTAATATCTGTTATTTCTATTAGATTATTTATTAATAATAATAATAATAAATTTATTATTATATTTAATTAATATAAAAAGAAATTATATACTCCAGCAGACGAACCGCTCCGTATTTAAATATTTATAATAATAAAAATCAGTTTTAATATTATAAATAAATATACTTTTATATATTTTAATACTAAATATTTTTTTATAATCAGTAATATCAAATTTATTTATATTATTTTTAATATTAAGATCTATAAAATATTAATATTTTTATATATTAAGAATATTGGCTTCTACTACAACTTATTTAAATATACTATTTTTAAAATCTATATTTCTAAATAATATTAGTATATTTTATTTACTATTAGAATTTATTTTATTAAAGATTTTCGTCTCGGTATTCTAATTAATACTAATATAATTAATTGTAAAAATATTATTTTAAACTGTAAGAAACAGATTAATATAATTTATTTTTATAAAAACTTTGTTTTTCTGATTAAAATATTTATTTATTCCGATTATATTAAGATTTTTATTTATATAATAAAGCAAGTTATTATACCGCTGTATTTAAAAATATATATATTAATTAAAACTAAAATTATTTTAAAAAATATTAATTATATTTTTCAGTTAAAAAACCATACTGATATATTTTTATATATATATTTAATAGACGTCTTCTTCTTTTTTATTAAAGTTATTAACAACTTATTTAAACTAGTTATTGTTGGTTGTAGAATCTGTTTTAATATATTAATAAATAATAAATATATTACTATATATACCGCTGACGAAAGTATTATTAATTTTATATATATTAATTTAAATTTTTTTATTATTAGCTGTTTTTAATTATAAATAGTATATTGCTGAATTGCTCGTTCGATCGAACATTTTAATAAATATTCTATTAATTATTTTTTATAAACTGTTTTATATTTAATTTAATAAACTATTTCTAATAGTTTTTGTTTTTATATTTATAAATATTTTATTTACAGTAAAACCTCCTAATACTATATTTTATTTATTTATTAATTTTAAATATTTTTTATTTTTAAAAGTTAACTTTAGTAATTCCGAGTCTTTTATTCTTCCAAACAGTATAATTATTTATAAAAATAGTTATAAAAAAGAACTTACAGATTTTATTATATTTTTCAATATTTAAATATATTCTAATAATTTAAATATCGGTACTATTAATATATCCGAAGACTAATAGCTTTATATTTTTATAAAAAAAGAATAACAGTTCCGTATTAGCAAACCATACGTCTATCATCTATTTAAAAAAGATTATAATATTATAAATAAAATATTTAATTTTTTATATAAAATTAGAAAGATATTATTTACTAAATTCTATATACCGACTGTATATCCCGTGTTCGTTGTATAGAAATTAATTAATAATATTTTTAAAAATCAAGCTATTGTTAATTTATATATTATAAATAAAAAACCGAAGTAGATTTTTATTCTATTTCTATCTAAAATAAAATTTA
>NW_017963132.1:0-2497 GCF_001890905.1 Aspergillus aculeatus ATCC 16872
AATTACTGCTATAATTAAAAGTATTATTATTAAAAATCTTATTAATTATAACATAAATTAATAATTATAAAAGCTAATTTTTTTATATATATTTAAACTATATAAATTAAATATAAACTATAGAAAAAAAGAATTTATTTATTAATATTATATATTAATTAGTAATAACGGCTGTAAAATAAAGATATTTTATATATTATAAAAATTATAGAAGTTTAGTTTAATTATTAATAAATGTAATACTATATAATTTATAAAAAGTATTTATAAATTTTATAAAAAATATGTTTCAATTAATAGTACTGTTATAATATATAAATATTTATTTATTATATAAATAAATAGTAATAGTAAAATTAAAAATTTTATATATTTTTTTATAAAAATATGTATTAGCTGTTATTTTACAGTTCTGAAAATATACTACCGGACTGGTTTTATATATTATTTTAAAAATAATTAAAATTAAATAGTTTAATTAATTTTATTTTTTAATTTTAATCTTATATATAAACGGAGTACGCAGTTATATAATAAAAATTTTATTTATATTATATTATATATTTATATATATTAACAGTATAATATTTTTATTAATAATTTTATAAATAAATTCTTATATATTTTTATTTTTAATTTTATTATATAGTATAGATTTGTCGGAAGCAGTATGTTCGTTTTAAAATAATTTTTAAATATTTAAATTTTTAGATTTAAAATAATTGTATAGATTATATTATTATATTAATTAGTTAAATTGATTTTTTAGTTTTAATATAATTTTAAAAATATTAATATTAAAAAGATTTTTAATTAATGGTATAATATAATATATAGCCACGTTGCTTGTGTAGTAGGAGTATGTAATTAGTTAATTTAATAAATTAATAAATATTAAATTTAATTATTAAATTAATTAGAATACTTTAAAGACTTTTTTATTTTATTATTTATATAATTTATTAGATAAAGATATAAAAAGCTGTTAATATCGTGGATATTAGTATATATAAAAAGTTCTTATTAATAAATAATAAAAAAAATTAAATTTAATAAAAAATATAGCTATAAGAATTTATAATCTGTCAAAGTGAAATATATATATATATTTGTAGTAATTACAGCTACATGGCCCTTTCTTTAAAAAAGTGGCGAGATCCGAGATCACGTGACTCCAGATATCTTATAAAATTTAATACTTTCTATAAACTTTATAAATAAGTCAGTAAGATTCTTCGAAGATTTAATATATTCTAGCTGTATATTACTATATTAAATAGTTTTACAGATTTGATAAAATATAATATTAATATATTTAGTTCTTCGGTAGAACTGGTTATTCTGAATTAATATAATCATATTCTTATTATCAATATAAATAGTTATTAAATATATATTTTAAAAACTAATATTTTTAAATATATAAATAATCCAGCAGATTTTTTTTATCTACGATATAAAAAAATATATATTTAGTTTTATATATTAATACAGTAATATATATCTGCAGGTATAATAATTAAAAAATTAAGCTATTTATTCATATGAATATATATTTAATAATCGAATAATATATATTAAAACAGCCGGTATAATTAATATTAATATAGCTAACTATAATTTTAAATTTATCAGCTGAACTGTTTTTTTAATATACTATATATAAAATTTTATAATTTTTAGTTTGGTATAAATAATAAAATAAAAATATAAAACTATTTCAATATTATTTTATCAGATTGCTTGTATAATAAGATAGCTTTTCAACTATAAATATAAAATTAAAATAAGTCTGTATTATTAAATATATAATATTTTTAATATTAACTTAATAGTTTTTAATTTCTTTCTTAAATACTTATTTTTAATTCTTAATAAGTTTAATATCTTTATTTAAAAATATTTTATATATCTTTTTACTCGCCGGATCTGCAGCTTTAATAATATATTAAAAAAAACTTTCCGTATTAAATAAATAATATCAGTATAATATTTAACTTTAATTTCAAAATATTAAAAAATATTATTAAAATCTATAATAATAAAATACTTTAATAGATTTTAATATATAAAATTTTTAAGGTCTTCGCTAGAAACAGCAATTTAAATATTATTAATATATAAAATTACAAATTTTCTGAATTTTTTTATAAATAAATATTTATCGGTTTAAAATACTACTATTTTAATATTTATAACAGTAGTAAGAAATTTATAATATTAATTTTTTATAAATTATTTTAAATTATATATAAATAAAAGTACAACATAGATCTTATCAGTACTGTTATTAAAACTGATTAGTTAAATTATATAAATCTTTTTATTATTATAAATTTATTATAAAGAAATATTTATTTAATATTATCTTATTTACAGATATTTCCGAATACTATTATAATAATAAAAAATATTCTTACTGTTGCTGTTTTTACTATTAGAATATATATAAAATTATAATTAATACTATACTACTGTAGAAAGCTATAAATAATAT
>NW_017963133.1:0-2462 GCF_001890905.1 Aspergillus aculeatus ATCC 16872
TAATGTAAACCCTAATGTAAACCCTAATGTAAACCCTAATGTAAACCCTAATGTAAACCCTAATGTAAACCCTAATGTAAACCCTAATGTAAACCCTAATGTAAACCCTAATATTTAGATAAATTATTTCTATAATAAATGTATAAGATTTAGCAAAAATCCTATAAATAATTTCTTACTTTTTGAAACCGGTTTTTAACTATATAAAATTAAAATTAATACTAGCATTAATCTAATTATAGATTATCTGAATTTTAGTAGAAAACTATAGTAGATAATATTTTTAAATAGAATAAAAAATAATAATTATATTAATATTAATCAATATAATATATATCTAAAATCAAAGGATAATATTAATAATATATATAACAACTTTTAAACTTGAATTAAAATATAATATTTTTTAAATCCTAATAATATTATATTGTGAATTTAATATTTGTTTTATTTTACTAATATTCTAAAAGAATATAATTCTTTTTATAGTAGTTTTTTATAGTATTATCTTATATCTAAATCTCTTTTTTTTTTCTGGCACTCTTTCTTTTAGAAGTTTGATATATTTATATTTTTTTTAATATTAAATTAAATAGTACCAAAAATCGAAGACTGATTTAGAAATATATTAATCTAATTAAAGCTATGTTTTTTTATAATTTTTTTTGATTAATTTTCTTTTTTAAAATCCGTCGCGTTCAAAAACTTTAACTAATTTTTACAGTCCGAATATTAGACTTTTTAATTTTTAGAAAGATTTTTATTTATATAGTAATTTACTACTATAATATAAAAATCTATAATTTTTTTTCGGATATCTTTTTTTTAGAATATTATTATTAATAAATATTTTAATAATATAAGTTACTAAAAGTTTATTAAATAATAATATATAGTAAATATAGTATAAAAGATATTATTAATATCTCTTTTAAATTTAGCTTTAAATTTAAGTCTTACTTTTTAAAAAAATATATAAAGAGTCTCACCGCCTTTGCTAAATTTTTCTTTATAAATATTCTGCTAGAATCTCTTTTATTAATTGGTAAACTTATAGGTAAGTCTATTCTTTCTATTCTTTTTCTATATTATTTTTTTATATTTCTTTTAGTTTCTCTTTATTTTTCTTTTACTTTTCTCTTATTTGATTGTTAATCGATTTTTTATCATTTTTTATTTTCCTAGATTATTTATTTTTTAATTTTATTTTTTAAATTTATTTTTTAATTTTATTTTTAATTTATTTTTTAATTTATTTTTTAATTTATTTTTTAATTTATTTTTTAATTTATTTTTTAATTTATTTTTTAATTTATTTTTTAATTTTATTTTAAACTAATTATTTTATAAAATCTATAAAAAAAGTCTTTAGTTCTACTTCTGCTGGCCGAACAAAATGCCTCCCTCTATAGTAAGTCTTTCTTATTTTATTCTTTTCTTTATTTTTATTTTATTCTTTTATATTTATTTTTTTATTTTATTTCTTTAAAATGTAATTCTCTTTCTCTCTTATTCTTTTATTCTTATATTTCTTTTTTTTCTTCTTTTTTTTCTTTTTTTTTCTATAGTGTAGTTTCTGATTATTACAATTTATTTTTCTTTGCTATTTCTTATTTTTTATTATATATTCTTATTTTTTTTTCTTATTCTTTTGTTTTGTTATCTTTCTTTTCTTTTTATTTTGTTTTCTTTTTATTTTGTTTTCTTTTTTCTTTTTACTTTTTGTTTTCTTATCTTTCTTTTCTTTTTATTTTATTTTCTTTTTATTTTTTATTTTTAATTATAGTTTTCAAAAATTCTAATTTTAATAGTACTCCTACTGTCGCGTTTATAGAGAAGCAGAACAGCCGATTTTTATTTAATATTTTTTTTAATCGAAATCTTATATATTCGAAGAACTTTATAATTCTGATCAGAATTATTTTATTATTTTTTTTTCTGCTACTAGTATAAGATAATAACTGTAGTCTGTATTTTTAAAAAAAGTCGATTATTATTTTTACTATTTAAACAGAACTGTTATATTTCTTCGGGATAGAAGTAATAAAATTAATAATATCGAAAAAATCTAATATTTAATTAAGAATATAAATAAAATAATTGATAAGATTTCTGGACTGGTAATTAAAATTAAAATAATTACTAATTAGAATATTTATTTTTTTTAAATAAATAGTTTAACTCTAGTTTTAGTTACTGTAATCTGAAACATGTTTAGTTTTCTAAATTTTTATATAATAATTTGTAGTTTGTATTTTTAAAAATAGAAAAAATAAATAATAAATAAAACTTAGTAATAATAAATTTATTATTTTTTTATAATACACAGATCCAACTAAAATAAAATTTAGTATATTATTTATTAGATTTATATTTTTTTTATATTTTTTTAGTCTTTTTTTATTTTATTATCTTCTCTGTTTTAAACACTGTTATTTTTTTTTCTTTTCTTATTTTTTTAA
>NW_017963134.1:0-2444 GCF_001890905.1 Aspergillus aculeatus ATCC 16872
TTTTAAATTCTAAATATACAACAGTAGTAGAAACAAATTTTTAAAACTATAATATAAAAAAATATTTTTTTAAATAAATAAAAATAAAAAACTATATTTTATATTTATTATTTTAAATAAAATATTTTAATTAAATATAATTTTAAAATATATAATAAAGAACTGCTAATAGTTATATAATATTTAAAAATTTAAAATACTAAATTATATTTAATATTAGAATTTATAATAATTATTAATTATAAAAATTTAAAATATTTTTTTAAATTATATAAACTTACAGAAAGATATAGATAATACTTAATTTTAAATATATTTAATTTTAAATTAATCTACTGAAAAAAAATATAAAATAAGTAAATTAATATTTTTTATTATAAAAATAAAATATATCTGATAAATAAAAATTTAAAATATTATTTTATATAATCTAAATTTTTAATAAAATATTAAAAAAAGATTTAATATCTAAAACTAGTTTACTTACTATAATATTAGTATAATTATAAGAATATAAAATAAAATTAAATAAAAATCTTCATAATAAATATAATAAATTATTATAAAACTATTAAAATTAAAAAACAGATTTAAAAACAGTTAGATTTATATTTTAATAATAAATATAAATTACTAAAATCTAGTAGATCTTATATAAAAAAATATATAAATTTTTATTTTAAGTAAAATTAACGATTTTTTTAAATAAATATTTAATAGAAGAAGTTTAGATATATTTTTTTAAAAAAAAATAGATTTTTAATTATAAAATATTTTATATAGATTTTATTGAAAATAATTATAATTTTTTTATTAAAAATTATTTCGGTTAAAAATAAATTTATTTTTTTAATAAAATATACTTCTGATTTAATATATTTAAAAATTTAAAAAAATATATTTAAAATTATAATATTTATAATTATATAAAATTATAAAAAAAATTATAATAAATAAAATAGATTTTATTTATATATATACTACTTACTAATCACCTATAATATTATTTAAAAGAACTGAAATATAGAATTATTATTTTAAATTCTAAATAGCTGTTTATATAAATAGAAACTATAAAAAATAATAAGAAAAAGCTTTTATTATAAAATTAAGATTCTAATATAGAACTCGGTTTTAAGTATTAATTAATATTTAAAATCTTATATACTATATACTAAACTAGTATTAGCTTAGTATATATATAAAAAAATTTTATATAAACAAATAAAATAGCTTTCTAACTATTTTTTTTTATTTAAAGATATATTTCGATTAGCATAATCTATCCGTCTTGTAACAATTATAATAAATATTAAATCATTAGTATTAATATTATTAATTATTATATTTAATAATTAATAGATTAAATCATATTTATATAAATTAATAAAATATTTATAATTAGATTTTTATTAATATAAGATTTAGATATTAATTAAAAGTCTAGTAGAACTTTATAATAATTTATATTTTTTATTAAAAGATATTTAATTAAAATAAAAAATATTTTTTTAATTAAAGCTGGTTTAGTAATTTATTATAATTAATATTTATTTATTATTCAAAAATTTTAATACCAGCTGTATATATATATTTTTTTAATAATTTTAAAAAAATATTCTTTAATTTATAGTTAATTAGAAGAACTTAATTTTTGATAAAAAGATAAATAATAAGATTAATTATTTATTTTAATTAAATATATTTAATAGTTTAAAATAGTAGGTAATAGATAATTATGAAATATAAAACTTAATTTTAGAAATTTTATTTATTATAAATTATAGAAATTTAAAAAAAATTATAATTAAAAAAGATTTATTTATAAAAATAAAAAATAAATAATATTTTTAATAGTTCTTTATTTAGTATTTAACTGATTATTTATTCAAATGTAACTAATAGTAATTTTTTTATAATTTTTATAAAAATAATAGTTTATAAAATTAGTTTTCAAATTTCTAATTTTTAAATTTTATAAAATATAAAATTATACAGTATAGCAGATATAAAAAATTCTATTGAAAAATAATATATTCTTTAAAATTATTTTATATTATTAATAACTTTTTTTTAACTGAAGTAAAATAGCAGTTTTTAAATTTATATTTAAATTTTAAAGATGATTATTTTCTGCTATTAATTTTAAAAAATAAAAATTCTTTTTTAGAAGATTATATATAAAATAATTTTTTAGTTCTTCGCAACGCGCGTAATCTTAAGATTTAGAAAAAAATTTGATTTAAAAAACTTATTTTAATTCAAATATTATTATAGTTTATAAAAATCCAAGAAATTAAAAAAAAGCTTAACAATTTTTTTTAAAAAATAAATTAAATAATTATAATTAATTTATAATTTTAAAATTATTTTATAAGTAATAACTACAGAAAAATAAAGTAGAAAAATATATAAAAATCATTTATTTTATTTTTAGTTAAAGT
>NW_017963135.1:0-2438 GCF_001890905.1 Aspergillus aculeatus ATCC 16872
CTTCTTCTTTTTTTTCTTTTTTTTTTTTTTTTCAGATCCGTACAAATTAGAATTAGAAAAAAAGAATATTAATATTAATTCTTTTCTATTTCTAATCTTTTATTCGTACGGCGGTTAGTTAGGATTTGGCTGGGACTACAGCTGCTATTTCATAACTACTTTTATATTATTAAATATTAAAACTGGCTTTCAGATTGGTTTTATATAGTTTTTTATTTAATAAAATACTATAATTAGCTCTTCCGGCCTTTTATTATATATTATTTATTAAGAATTTCTTTAACTTTATATTCTTTTTTACTGTTAATTATTATAAATAGTAGTTGTAAGTCTTTTTAATTTTATAACAATAATATATTATCAGCTGTCGGACGAAGTAGATTAATATAAAATATAAAATAAATATTTTTTAATATATTAAATTATATAGTATATAATTCTATTCTTTTTAAAATAGTATATTTTATATTTTTCTAATCTAGCTTTTTATTAAAATAATTTATACGGATGTTCTGTAGATTTAATTATATCTGATCGTCCTTCTAATACAACAGAACAGTTTATTAGAATTAATTAGTCTGTTTTTTAATATTCTATTATATATAGATTATAATATTTTAGATTTAATTTAAAATATTATATATTTTCTATATAATTATATCTTTTTATCGGATAGGACTGAAGACAGCGATCTTCAGATTTATATTTTAAACTATTTTTTTAATTATTTAGATTTAATTTATAACTATAAGTTAGAAAAAATAGTAAGAATCCTATAGCTGTATTTATACAGTTATTAATTATTAATTCTATTAAAAGCAGCAGATTAATCAATTTTTTTTAATTATAATTTATATAAATTTTTAAATATATTTCAACAGTACTATTCGTACGTTCGGTTGTTCTATCTATTTAAAAATAATAGACTGTAGATAATCTTTTAATAATTTTCAGTAGATTATATACTTTTTTTATATATAATTTATAAATTAGATACTCCAATCCGAGACTATAGTTTTTAAAAAATTATATTATTTAAAAATTATTTTAATTAAAGCTTTAACTATAGCTTCAGCAGTAATCTTCTTTATTATATAAAGTATTACTTTTTTTATTAGTCTATCTATAATTATAAAAAGATTTATATATAATTTATTTTTAGATAAGTTAGTAATAAAATCTATTATTAATTCTTATTAAAGTTAATCTAATATTAGTAGTAATTTTAATAATCTATATTTTAATTCTTTCTATAGTTTTATACAACTGCAGATATTACAGTTTCGGATGTATTTTCTTATATTTTAAAATATATTAAACTAAAAGTATATTCTACTGAGAAAGAGATAAGTTTATTTTCAGTTAGAATATTTTATAATAAAAAAATTATAATTATTTTAAATAAAATCTGTATAAAGTAGTTTATAGTTAGAAATCTACTGTTTTTTTTAAATATATCTAAGCTTCTTCTATTAAATATTTATTTAAAAAGATTTTTAATTTTAATTAAAGTAGAAATTTCTATATTTCTTTTTATATAAGCTTTGCTAAATTTTAATAGTCTGTATCTATTATTAGAATACAGATTTAATTTTTTTAAATTTATTTTTTAACTCTTACAGTTTTATACTAGTCTGCTGTATTTATTTTAGAAAACCTTTATTTAATTTTATTTTATATTTTTATAATTATACTGGAGCCACTGCGAGTAAACTAGTTTTAGATTTTAGATTTTTTTTTAATATTCTATTAAAAATCTAAATTATATAGAATAATATTCTAAGATTTTATTTATCAGATATATTCTGTTTCCGTTGCGAAAGGACGTCTGCTTGTTTATTTTCTATTTTTTTATAATAAATTAATTTAAAGTTAAATCTATTTAAAATTAAATTCTATTATATATATTTTTTTATAAATTTATATAGCTTAAAAAAAGTATTTTAGATTCTTATAATTAATTACTACTGTAAATTCTAATATTAAATATAATTCAGTATTTTATATTTTTAGATACTGTACGACTGCTAGCAGTTTTTTATTATAAATTTTATAATTATATTCAGCTGGGGTGTTCTATTTAAAAAAATAAATATAAAAATACAGCTTTCTATTTTTATTTATTCAAAAAAGTATTTCTTTTATATTATAGTTTAAAAAGTCTGTCTCTACTATTATTATATATTTAAAATTAAAAAAACAGAGAATTAGTTCGATTATAAATTTTTTTTTTAATATTCAGAAGCTAATTTTATATTTCTAGATCTATTAAAAAAACTGATTTTTCTTTATCAGATTTATAAATAGTCGTACGGTGATTAAGAATCCAGAAATAAATTTATAATAAAATTTATAAATTTTAAAAAGTTTTAAATAATTTTTACTGACTTAGGACTTATTTATAAAATAATTACTTTAATTTTTTTAAAATCTATTTT
>NW_017963136.1:0-2426 GCF_001890905.1 Aspergillus aculeatus ATCC 16872
TTTTAAAATTATTTTTTTTATAATTTATATATGTAGTTATAAATAAAATAAATATATAATATAATAAATTTATATTTTTTTATTATAAATTATATATATATTATATATATTTTATAGTTATTTTATTATTATTTCTATTATATATTAATCTTAATCTATATTTTATAAAATAAAAAAATATAATCTAATTATTAAATTTATAAATTTTTATTAAATATTTACTAAATTTTCTGTCGATAATTATTAATTATATTTAAAAAACTATTCTTACTATTTTATTAAATAAAACTAATTTTTCTAATAATATAAATAATCCAGTATCTACTCTATCTTTTATTTTTTATTATTATTTAAATCTGATATTAGTAGTATTTTAGGACCGTTTTTTTAATTTTTAAAATTTTAATAAAAAAATAAAAAATATTATATAATTAAGTATACTTTTTTAGAAAGATATAAATAAAATACTTATTTTTTTACAGCTTCTAAAAATTCTGAAAGATTCTATAAATTTTAAAACTAATTTTTAAAGAAATTTTTTAAATTTAATATTTATAATAAATAGCTTAATCAAATCTTTTTATTTAAAAATATAAATTATTTTATTATCTTATTTAAAAAATAGAATACTGCAACGGCTATTATAATAAATTAATTAAATTTTACTTATTTTTATTAGTTTTTTTAATCTTTTATAAAATATTTAGCTTTTCTAATCTTTCTAATATTAATAGTATTTTTATTTTTATAAAATTATTCTTAATTCGAAGTCTAAACTCAGAAGAATAATTTATTAAAACTTTAAGAAAAATTATTTTTATAGAAGTATTTGAATAATTATTATATATAAATTCTATTTTATTTAATAGATTTATTTAGTAATCTTAATATTTAATTATAAAGTAGTATAAATAATATTTAAAAATTTAATAAATTTTTTTCTGTTTAGTTGTTGGTTTACAGGTAAAATACAGTTAATAATTATTTTTTAATTTTAATTTAATAATAAAAATTAGATTATAATTAATTTATAAATATAGAATTTCTATCTGTAATTATATTATAAAAAGCTTTATATTTAAATTTAATTTTCTAATAAAATAATTCGGCCAGTTCTTCTATTTCAATTATATATAATATTAATATAAAACAGTTTATTTTTATAAAATAATCAATAATTATTAATATAAAAATCTATTTAATAATTCTAATAGTATAGCTCAGATAGTTTTATAATAAAATTTATAATAATTTTAATAAAATTAATAGACTTTTAAGTCTTTTATATAATTAATATTTAAATATAGTTTAATATTAGTATATAAAATAAAGTATAATATAATTTTCTATATTATTTTAAAAATTAATTTAGTAAAATCTTCTATAAAAAAATTATTTTATTTTATTTTATTTAAAATAATCTATTAATAGATTATTATAAGATTGCTGCAGTAACTCTTAATATAGATTTTTTATTTTTAATATATAAAATTTATTTTCAAAATATAATAATTTATTTATTATAAATTTTTAATTTTTAAATAGTTTATTTTTTCTTTTTTAAAAACTTAGAATTTTAATTTTAAAGAATTTTCGATTAAGTTTCTTAAATTATTATTATAATTAGATTTATAAATCTTTTTGGTTTTATTTATTTTTTTATAATTATAATATTAATAAATTTTTTATAATTTATTATATAAATTATAGTTTAGTTAATTAATTCTGTATCAGCAGTATCTGTAAATCTATTTAATATTATATAAATATTAAATCTAAATTTTTTTTCATAAAAATATTTTATTATATTTAAATTAAGATTTATTAATTTTAAATATTATTAAAATAAATACTAACCGGTTACAGAGCACCCGCGTAATATTATTATTATACAAATTTTTTATTAATTTAAATAATTTAAATAAAATATTAGTAGAATTATTTTTATCTAATTAGTATTTAATTATAAAATTAAAAGAAGTTAAAATTATATACTAATATATTTAATATTTATTAAATTAGAATTAATTTATAAATAATCTAAAATTTATATAATTAAATAAAACTTTAATAAAATACTGAGTCCTATTAAACTATTAATATTAATATTTAAAAAAATAGATAATAGTAAAAAATTTTTAATTTAAAGTTTTTTAATTAAATTCTATATTTAAGAACCTTCTTAATTAAATAATAATTATATAATATTATTTTATTAATTTAAATTAAATTAAAATATTTATTATTTATTTACTATAGGCGTCGGTTTCGATTCGGATAGATTAAATTAGATTAAAATAATAATAAAAAAAATAGTTTAAAATATATTAATAAATTAATAAAATATTTATCTTTTATTTAAAAATAAATAATATATTTTAGTATTTTTTACTTATTTTTAACTTTTCTTTTCTAGAAGATTTATC
>NW_017963137.1:0-2414 GCF_001890905.1 Aspergillus aculeatus ATCC 16872
TTTTAATTTAATTATATTTATTTAATTTAGAATTTTTTATTGTATATTAAGATTTTTAAATATTTTATTTATTATTATAAATATATTTTTAAATTATATTATTTTTATATTTTAAAATTTAATTTAAAAATTTTTATTATATTATCTATCTGTATAGTCGACTGTAAATATAAAAAATTTATTCTAATCTAATAAAATAATAATTTTTATTAATTATTAATTTTATATATATATTTAATTTAAATAATTTATAATTATATTAATTTTTTTTATTAAATAGTTTTATATTAAAATATTAAAAACGGGATCTGTAGTTCAGCTTATATAATTATTATAAAAAATTTTCTTTTAATTTATTATTAATAATAAAAATTATATTATAATTTTATAATTTATTTATTTATTTTTTAAAAACTAGTTTCTATTTTATTATTTCTATATAAAGACTGATTAGTTTCTATAAAAAAAATTATATATTATTATATATAGCTGTAGATGCTGCAGTCGGCTGTAGTTCTTTTTAATTTATTTATTTTATTATTTTAATAATTTTTTTAGTTTTATTTTATTTTATTTATATATTTAGTCGGGTTTTATTTAAGATTTTTTTAATAAACTATTTCTAATATTACGGAACAGATAGATTATACTAATTAAAATATATTTAAAAATAAGAAAAAATAGCTAAAAAGTTATTTTATCTATTTATATAAAATCTTTTTATATATACTAAGCTAGTAGTAGTTTAGTATGTAGCATGCGAGGCCTCAGACACCAACTGGTGTCTGAAGCTGAGCTTTATATCAGGGCCTTGGTCTTATAATAAAAATATTATATATCTTTTATATAATTATATCTTTTTATTAAATAAAATTAAAAATAGTATTCTTCGGATTTATATTTCAGACTATTTTCTGACTGTTTGGATTTAATTTATAATTATAATTTAAAAAAATAGTAAGAATTTTATAACTATATTTATATAGCTGTTCATTACTAATTTTATTAAAGATAGTAGATTAATTTAATTTTTCTAATTATAATTTATATAAGCTTTTAGATATGCTTTAATAATATTATTTATATATTTAATTATTTTATTTATTTAAGAATAATAAAGTAAAGATAATCTTCTAATAATTTTAATAGATTATATATATTTCTTTATATATAATTTATAAATTAAATATTCTAATCTGAGACTATAATTTTTCAAAAATTATATTAGTTAAAAATTATTTTAACTAGAATTTTAGCTGTAGCTTCAGTAATAATCTTTTTTATCATATAGAATATTATTTTTTTTATTAATTTGTTTATAATTATAAGAATATTTATATATAATTTATTTTTAAATAAATTAATAATAAAATCTATTATTAATTTTTATTAGAATTAATCCGATATTAATAATAGTTTTAATAATTTATATTTTAATTTTTTTAATAATTTTATATAATTATAAATATTGCAGTTTTAAATATATTTTCATATATTTTAAAATATATTAAACTAAAAGTATATTCTATTAAAAAAATAAATCTATTTTTAATTGGAATATTTTACAATAAAAAGATTATAATTATTTCGAATAAAATCTACATAAAATAGTTTATAATTAGAAATCTATTATTTTTCTTAAAAATATATCTAAGCTTTTTTTATTAAATATTTATTTGAGAAGATTTTTAATTTTAGCTGAAATAAAAATTTATATATTTTTTTATATAAAATTTATTAAATTTTAATAGTTTATATCTGCTGTTAGAATATAAGACTAGCTGTTTTTAAATTTATTTTTTAATTTTAATAATTTTATAATAATTTATTATATTTATTATAACAAATTTTTATTTAATTTTATTTTATATTTTTATAACTATACTAATACTGCAGTAAGTAAACTAGTTTTAGATTTTAGATTTTTTTTGATATTTTATTAAAGATCTGGATTATATAAAATGATATTCTAAAATTCTATTTATTAAATATATTTTATTTTTATAATAAGAAAATATCTGTTTATTTATTTTCTATTTCTTTTTAATAAATTAGTTTAAAATCAAATCTATTTAAAATTAAGTTTTATTATATTTATTTTTTTATAAATTCATATAGTTTAAAGAAATATTTTAAATTTTTATAATTAATAACTATTATAAATTCTAATATTAAGTATAATTTAATATTCTAAGCTTTTAAATATTATATAATTACTAATAATTTTTTATTATAAATTTTATAATTATATTCAGCTGAAGTATTTTATTTAAAAAAATAAATATAAAAATATAATTTTTAATTTTTATCTATTTAAAAGAATATTTCTTTTATATTATAATCTAAAAAAATCTCTTTTTATTACTATTATATATTTAAAATTAAAAAAACAGAGAATCAGTTCAGTTATAAAC
>NW_017963138.1:0-2397 GCF_001890905.1 Aspergillus aculeatus ATCC 16872
TCCATACAAAATTTAAGTAAGAGGTAAAGTGAACGTAAAAGTAAAGTAAAAGATAGATAAAATCAATTTCTTGAATAAGTAACTGATTAAACTGATTGAACTGAATAAATTGAATGAAGTAAACTGAAACTGAACTGAAACTGCTTGCTCAACTAACTAAAAGAACAAAAGGAATTGACCTCTTATTTATAGCTGAATAGCCATATTGATTTTCCGAGGCTTTCCGCGATCATATGAAAAACACATGAAAGTAAATAAATGAATAAATTCCTATTGAACAGGAACAATAGGATGAATAGAAGAAGATTGTTCCAGGCCGTTTTCCCCACTGAGGGGTCACCGGAACTCGGAAATCCACTCCGCGAACTGGCTAACCTGAGGCAGCGAACTGGAGAGCCTGAGGTGGCGAACTGGAGAGCCTGAGGTGGCGAACTGGAGAGCCTGAGGCTACCAACTGGCTATATAGTTGACACTATAATAAGTTAAAGAAGAAAATTATTAATTATAAGATATTAAATAAATAAATATTATTTATTATAAAAAAATAATTCTATTTAATTTTTTATTTAAAGCTAATTATCCTATTATAATTTATTTATATTTTATTAATATATTTTCTTATCTTTCAGAAATATTTGGATTTTAGAATAATACTAAATATATTAATATTATTTAAAAATATAATAGTAATATTTAAAACTTATAATATAGATCTGATTAAAATAGAATTATCTACTACAGCTTTCCGAATAAAAATATAGTTTATATATATTAAAAAAGTACTTCTAAATAGTTAAAAATATTAGAACTAATAATAATATTAAATATAAATTTATCTGTATTTATATCTAAATTATCTGCTAATATTATTACTATTACAGACAAGTTTCTCTTCTATTAATATATTAATAAAAATAAAGTTTTTTAAAGTAATTTAAATTTTTAAAATTAGATTAAATAATTACTAAACAACTAACAGTTCTTTTTTTTATTAAAATATTTTATTAAGAATTATAATTACTTTTATACGCGCTAATTCGCCAGCTGTTTAAAAAAAATATATTATAAAAATTTTATACTAAACTGCAGTATTTTAACTGTCAGAGATGATTTTAATATAATAATAGTTAGTTTATATAATATAAATAATAAATATAAATATTTTAGTTTGTTTAAAAATCTTCTTACTGTATATATAAATATAGTATAGATAAATAAGATCTTTTAAAACTTTTTATTAATCTATTTTTAACTATTTTTTTATAGTATTTCTAGATAGTACAGCAGCTTCGGCTAGACTGCTATTAATTAGAATAAATAATTTCTAATATATAAATCTTTTTAATATTATAAAAAAAATAAATTCTAAAAGTTGCAGAGCATCTATTACTTTAAATAGTAGTACGTCTTTTAAAATATTAAATAATATAAAAATATTCTAAGATATTAATTAAAAATCTTATTTTAAAATTATTTAGAATTCGGGCAAGTCCTGCAAACAACCGAAGTATATATTAGAATCTATTTTAAATCTAATATTTAATAAGTATATTATATATATACTTCTATTATAATATAAGTTTACGAAAAAAAAACGGTTAAATTATAAAAAAATCTTACAGATTCTAAATATATAAAGATATTTTGTTGTTAGAAGTCCGTGTTAAATTTTTAAATTTATTTAAATCTACTAAAAAGAAAATATAGCTTACGGTTTGTTTTCTGTTGATATTTTTACTTTATGATTTGGTGTAGAGACTGCGGTGAGGTGTATCGGCGACCTCGAAGCCGACCCTATTTCGGACTCTTTTGCTGGTAGATATTATATAATATGATAATTAATTTTTCTATAGTTCGCTAGCGTGAACACAGTTCACATGAACTTTTCTTTGTGTACACGTGGAACGTTCCCGCGGCACGTGATGCCAAGCCCTTTATATAAGCAGGAACGTTCCACACGACCCTATAAATTACTGTTTTTTATTATTGAAATTCAACTTCCTCTTATATTTCTCCAAGTTCATTACACACTTTATTTCAAGCACTTACCAAGTACTTTATAAGTACCTACCAAGTACTTTCTAGACATGGATTTTCATGAAGTTATTGAACTTAGTTCTACGGAAGAGGAATACTCAACCCAGGTAATTTCCTAAGTAGTTATCAAGTACTTAGAAATTAATTTATATCTAGGAACCGTCACCATTAACCTTTCTGACTCAGGCAAAGGCATCACCTTTAACTACTCAGTTTATAGAGTATATTGATGATCTTCCTGAGTATCCAAAAACTGCACTATGTGGATATACATATGTAGTTCCATCACATGGACTTTCAAATACTGAAGTCAGCGCTCTAATTAGTGATGTTAGTATATAACTACTTACCAACCACTTC
>NW_017963139.1:0-2390 GCF_001890905.1 Aspergillus aculeatus ATCC 16872
TAATATATAGTTTCTCGGTTTATATATAATTAAAAAATTAAAATTATTATAAATATTAAACTGTACGAAGAAAATGAAAAATTCAGCTGAATTATTAATATTAATATTAAAAAAAATCTATTTTAAAAAAAATTTAATAATTTAATAATTAGTATAGACTACAGTCTTCTGTAAAGTTTATATAAAATATCTATATTTTCTTATTATTTAAAAAGATTTTAATATTTTTAATTCGATAGACTAATAGTTATATTTTATGTTATTTATTTTCAGCTAAAAAATAAAATTACTTAAATTATATTTATTAAAAAGATTTTTATCGGTATTCACTTAATATTATACTTCGGACTACAAAAATTATTTTTTAATATATAAAAAAATATAACTTCTATATCTTTTTTTGAATATATTAATATTAATATAAAACATTCTAAATTTATTATAATAAATTAAAATCGGCTTTTAATATAGAATATTTTGAATAATTTTTAAAAGATTTAATTTCTCAGTCTGTTGGTTCTGTTAGAAATAATTTTATTATTTAATTTTATTTTACTATTTGTTTAATTCTTTTAAAATTATTTTTATTAAAAAAACTTTTTCTATTATAGAAACCGGATTATTTTAGTATAGAAAAAAATATAGTCTTTTAATCAATTTATCAGATTAATAAAATAATTTAATTTAATTAATATTTTAAAAAAATATAATTTTAAAATAACAGCTATTTTTAAATCGGTAGTATTTATTCCAAATATATTAATATTTTAATTAAAAATTTTAATAAAAAAAACTAAGAAATTACTTATTCGAAGAAAGAATAATATATATATTTTTATATTTATTAAAAGTTTTTTTAAAATATTTCAAATATTGTATAAATTCTTTAAAAAAAATTAAAATTATTAATTTAAATATATAAGAAATCTTGTATACTTCGGAACAGATTCTGAACTTATTATTAAATATAAAAAACCAAATTTAAATATTTTATTAAATAAATTTTAAAAATTTTTTAATTATAATATAATATTACTTTTGTAAATCTCCAACTATTAGAGTAGATAAATTATTAATAAAATATTTTAATTATATTAAAAATAAATAAGTAAGCTGTATTAATAAGAATAGTAATTATATTTATTTATATTATTAATATTAAATATATATTAAAAATAATAAATATATTTCAAATTTAAATATTAATTATCGGATATAGTTTTAGTAACTTTTATTTAATATTATTAATTACTATTTTAATAATAATAAATATAAAAGTATTTAAAAATATATAATTTTTAGTACTTTTTTATATAGTTCGTTTTAAACAGTTTATTAAAAAATATTATTTATAATTTTCTAATATTTTAAATTTAATTTATAAACTTTTATAATTTTATTAAAATTTATTCTTTTAATTGTTGTATAGAAAGATATAGAACTAATAATTTATAAAAATTTCTACTATATTTTTATTAATCTAAATCTTTAAATATTTATTAATAAGATTTTTAAATACTTTCTATTTTTTTTATATTATATATAGTAACTTCTTCTTTCAACTTTCTTATTATAAGTAAATTTATATTGAATTTTAATTTTATTTATATATTTAATAATATTAATACTAATAATTTAAATATATCTTATAATTTAAAGATTATATAATAAACTGCTATAGTATTAAGTTCTGATATTTAATTAAATTATATATAATAATTCATAATAATTAATAATAATTTTTTAAAATATAACAGTCGTACCGGTAGAGCAATTTTATTATAAATAGAAGTTTTAAATTTTTTGATAAAAATTATTTAGTTTAGACAGTGATTTAATTTTAATATAATTATTAAAAAATTGTTTTTAATAATTTAAAATATTATAATTAATAAAAATATATATTTATATAAATATAAATTAATACCGACTTATTATTAATCTTTATAAAAAAATATCAATAGTATTATATATCTAATATTATTAAATTCTTATTTAATATTATAAATATAAATAAAATATTTTATAATAATTATAAAAAGATTTAAAAAGTTTGCTGTAAGCTAGAGTTTATTAACTATTAATATAATATATTTAAAATTAAAATATATAATATCTGTTTTATTATTAATATAAATCTTAATTATTATATACTGTTAGTTTTTTAAAAAAATTCTTCTGGTTTTAGAAGCTATAAAAAATTTATTAATATTAATTATAAAAATATTAAGATCTGTATTTATATAAAATATATATAAATCATAATTTATAATATATATATAAAATATATTACTAAAAATAAATAATATAGAATAATCTAAATATTATGAATAAAATATATTTTATTATTTATAATAATTAGAAGTTTTTTTATTATAATTATTCTCTGA
>NW_017963140.1:0-2369 GCF_001890905.1 Aspergillus aculeatus ATCC 16872
AAGATTTTAAAACTAATATACTTTATATTTCTGAAAACGGTTTACTTTTTATATTAAAATATATTATTTATAATACTATTACCGGTTGAATTACTGTTCGAGATTATAAATATATTAATATTATTAAAAATAATAAATTTATAATTTCTAAAAAACTATAGATATATTTATTTTATTTATTTATATCTGAAATTTTTTATTTAATTTATAATAGTTATTATTATTAAAAATTTGATAAATACGTTCCAGAGCTGAACGGTTTTATTTTATATAAAAAAATATAAACTACTCCGCCAGTATATTATTTATTATTTTATATATTTTAAAAATAAAATATATTATTATTTATTATACAGTATATTCTAATCTATCGTTCTAAAACAGACTGTTTAAGACTGTTATTATAGATTTTATTATTAATTTTCTAAATAAATATAAATATAATACTGTTTTTATTATAGTTGATAAATTTATTAAATATATTAGTATTCTAAAAAAATTATTTTTAAAATAGAAAAGCAGGCTAATAGAATCTTACTCTTATTAATTATATAAAGAATTATAATTAGAGTATTTCGAAGTTTTTTATTTCAGACTATAATATTAAATTTATATTATCTTTTTAGAAAGGCCTTTTTAATATCTTTAGTTTTATATAATTATATTCTATTATATTTTATTTTTAAATTAATAATTAGTTAGAACAGATAATCTAAACTGTTAAAATAATAATATATTATATATATATTTCTACTAAAACTTAATAGTAGTCTATAGTTATTCTGTTTATTATTTTAAGTATTAATTCGAATCCGAATATATTAATAAAAAAATATTTTATAAATTAATATTTAATATAAATCTTTATTAATTATAATATTTAATAAAATCGATCTTTAATTATATTAAATATTCTAATATTTCTGCCGAACGTTCGAAACATCCGTCTGTTTAAATTATTATTTTACTATTAAAAGATATAAATATTCTATTTTAAAATATTAAAATTAAAAGATGTTCTGGTCGTCCCCGTAAATATATTAATACTAAAAAATATAAAATTAAAAAAATTATTATTTTTAAAAATATTTAAGCTGTTTAAGATTTTTTCTTCCGTTTTGATACAGATAAAATACTGAAGTTTACTGCAGTTTATATAAAAAAAATCTATAATTTATATTATAAATTTTTTAAATTTATATCTGATAATTATATATATTTATATTTCTATAAAGATTATAATATTTCTATTATTTATAATACCAGTATTAAATCTAAATTATTATAATAATATATCGGTCCGTTCCGCGTCGTCGCTTCTATTAGTTAATATATATATAAATTCGATTTTTTTAACTTATAATATATATATCTTATTATATTAATTATATATTTCGAGTCTGTATTTTTCGGTAAAGATCTATTCAGTTGTTCCGACTCCTATTTTTTAAATATTATAAACAAATACTTTTCTAAATAATCAGACTGTTAGAAAGTTGCCGCTGTTTTTAACAAACGCGTCGTCCCACATGGTCGATACTGTATCCTGGTCATCCAATACCTAATATATTGGAAAGGATATGGTCTCCAATTTGATGAGTGGCGTTCGTACTTGATGCTGTGTCTAGTTGTTTTTCAGTCTTCTTATTATTTACTTTTATTTACTGTACTGTGTATTCTAGTATTGTATCTTTCGACCGTTCGTCTTTTTCAACATTTGTTTTTTTATTTTATCGATTTTATATATATAATTATCGATGTAGACGTCGTTTTTGAAGCTGTGGGATTTGTGGTATTCTTTATAATATTTATTATTTTTAATAATTCTGCCGTGCTTAGACTGCCGTTTTTCTTACTGTTTATGGGTATTCTTCGGTCTTATCAAATTTGTTTCTTTCTGTCTTTTTAAATTAATTATATCAGCCATACCATATCCACGTATTCGTGTCCTGCCATATATATATAATCTTTTTAATATTATATATTATTATTAAAATATATAGTTTAAACAGAGCTGTAATTATATATCTTTATATATATATTTTTTTATAAAAATAATAATTTTCAAAAAAGTTAATTTTATTAATATTATTAGGTTTTTTTATTAATTTTTAAATATAGAAATAGAAAAGATACTAATATTTTTTTGATTATTTTTTTAATTTAAAAAGCTTTATTATATATATTTTTAAATCATAATTAAAATAATTAGATTAATAATTATTTAATCTAAATATATTTTAATTATATTAAAATTTAAAAAAGTATAATAGATAGATTTTAAATTAAAAATAATTAAAATAATTATTTATTTATTTTATAGCTATACTACAGTTAGATATAAAATTTTTCTTAATCTAATTAGTAAT
>NW_017963141.1:0-2354 GCF_001890905.1 Aspergillus aculeatus ATCC 16872
TAAATAAATTATAATATATATATATATAATAAAAGTTTTAAATATTTGAATATAATTATATTAAATATGGGTTTTTTTGAATAAAATTTCATTATATTAATATAGTCTATATATACTACTATAAATACATATATTATTTTATAAATAATTTATATTAAATAAAATATTTTAATTTCTGTCGGCTAGTAGTTATATTAATATAAAATAAATATTTCATTTTAAAATATATTAATTATATTTAGATATATAAAAATAATTTTAATAATTTATAAAATTTATTTTAATTCAATATAGTATAATATTATATTTTTATATAAAATTTTCAAATTAATATATAAAGAATATTTAGATTTAAAATATATTAATATTCTATTTATATTCAATTTATTTTATAAATTTTTCAATACAACTAGCTCTTTTAGTATTAGTATTTATATAATTATTTTAAAAATATATTTTTTTAAAATATAATTTTTTTTAATTAAATAAATCTTTATAAATATAATCTTTTTATTTTATAATAACTAAATACAAACAGTATATTATAATATTTTATATTTAAAATAAATTGTAATTTTAAAATAATATTCTAATACTACCAGTATATTAAAAAAAGTAACTAAAATACTGCTAATATGGCGTTCTTTATAGCTTTTATTATTTTAATAATTCTGCTGTATTTCGGCTGCCGTCTTTTCTCACTTCCTAGAAGTATTCTTCGCTTTCTTGACTTTCTTTTCTTTATTTTTTAAAGATAATTAAGCTTTCATATATATATTATATCTATATTTATTATATCCTGCTATAATTAGTAGTATATTTTTATTTTAACAGTTTGAAAATATTATTTCTATAAATTAAACTATTATATTATCTTTTTCAGATGTTTAGTTATTATATTTATTAATTATTTTATATTTTTCTTTCAGCTAAATACTAAATATTACTGTATTTTCTAATTCTTAAATATTTCGTACTTATTAAACTTTTTTATTTATATCTGTTTCTGGTGTATAAATTATCTGCTTTAATAAAATTTTTATTTTATATTTTAATATATTTAATTTATTTTATATATATTTACTATTTTTTATTTATATTAAATTAATTTATTCTATTCTACTATTCCACTATCTCCGCGGTTATTATATATTCGATTATACTTTACTAATTTTTTATAGTTTTATATTATATATTTTTAATTTTTTATATTATTACTGAAATTTATTAGTATAAAGGTATTTAAGACATTCGTTAGACAGTTCGTCTGTTCGGTTATTTATTTAATTATTAATAATTCAGAATTTTTTTTAATTGTTTTTAAAATTATTTACTTTTATTTCTATTTTTTATTAAATTATTTATATTCAGATAGTAGAATATTATATTATATTTATTATATTATTTAATACTTCTATTCCTTTATTTTTTAAATATACTATGTATATTCTCTGTTTTAGAATATCGATTATAGCGTGTTATATAAGATTTTAATTAATCTTTTTAATTATATTAGTTTTTTTATTATTAATATTTTTTAATTTAATTAATTTCTTTCAACTGTTAGCGTATATCGGAAGACTTTATTAAATTAATTAAACTATTAACTTATATCTATTTAAAAATCAACTATAATATTATTGATATATTTTTATATTTGGATATCTATATTTTATTTTATATAACTGTTTGAATTACTATAAATATTTATATTAAATCTAACTATTAAAAAATATAAACTTATTTTTATATTAAAAATATTGAAATATTAGACATTTAATATATTAAATTCTTTTTTTTTCTACTGTTTATAAATACTGTAGTTTATTTATTAATCTTATATCTGAATTTATATCTTATTTTTAAATATTTCTTTATTTTATCCACTTTTTTTTTACTAAACTATTTAATATATCTACTGTTTGAACATTCATTATTATTAAATAAACTATTTATCATTTTAAAATTTAAAAAATATTTTTTTATTTAATACTTTGTATAATATTTCTTTCTAATATTATTAAATATAGTCTTATTGTTTCTAATTTTTAATTTAAAAATACTTATTTTCTAAATATTAGTAGATTAGTTTATTTATATATTTTGTATAAATATAAAATCTAATATATTAGAATTTTTAATATTATAATTAATAGTTAAATTAGTACTGCTGTTAATACTACCGATATATTTAATAATTCTAATTTTAAAAATATTCTTTTTTCAAAATTTCTTTTTTATTTTAATAATATAGCTGAAATATATATTATTTCTTAAAAAAAATAAAATATTTTAATATTATTAAAAACTATTTATTCGGGATAATTATTATTATAGTTAAGATTATTATAAAT
>NW_017963142.1:0-2339 GCF_001890905.1 Aspergillus aculeatus ATCC 16872
TAAAATATTCTATTATTTTAAAACTCTTTTTTTCTTAGGCGGCCGTATACTGATCTATTTATAAAAATATATTTAAGTTTATATTTATTTTTTATACTAAAAATAGTTTAATATACCAATAATTATAAATATTTTTGTTTTTAAAACTAGTTTTAGCTGTACTACCAATATTATAGAATGTATTTTATAATTTAATATAATTTTTAACTAATAAATGAATTCTTTATTTATTTTATACTTTATAGTAAATCTGTATATTGGTAGCCTAACTTTTTTTATTTTTAGTCTGTTTTTATTTATTCAAAGATTATATTTTTATAGAATTTTTAATAGATTTTATTATTTATATTGAATTTTATAGACTGATAATTAGTATTATAGATTTCTTTTAATAAAATAACTATAAATTTATAAATTCTTTTATTAGTTATATAGCTAGTTAGTAGCCTTAGACTTACTAGTATATTATTTCAGACTTACTAGTTTGCAGAATGGATCTCCGAGTTCCGGTGACCTTTTAATAAAAGAACAGCTTAAAATAATCTTTTTTATTTATTCTATTATTTTTATTTATCAAGAATTTATTAAATTTTTACGTTTATATATTATGTATATGTTTTTATATATAATTGCGGAAAGTTTTCGAAGAATTAATATAACTATTCAGCTATTAATAAAAAATTAATTTTTGTTATTTTTTATTTAGTTAAGTAAGTAGTTTCAGTTTGATTTATTTAATTTAATTAATTTAATTAGTTACTTATTTAAAAAATTAATTTTATTTATTTTTTACTTTACTCTTACTATTACTTTATCTCTTACTTGAAATTTGTATAAAATTATATATAAAGTTTAAATAAAAAATAAGATTTTGTTAAAATAGAAGTAAGAATATTTAAAGTTTTTTAGTTATAAGCCCAGTTATGTCTTCGCTTTAATTATTGATTAATATCTAAGCTTTATTTATTTCTTTATTTATTTATTATTTTAATTTATTATTTTAATTATTTTAATTTATTGATTTAAATTATTTTAATTTATTTATTTAAATTTTGATTATAAATTAATACATTAGAAAAATATTATTTTAAATAATTAATCTAATTAGTATCTTTGAATTAATGAGATCCGATTGTTTGCTTTTAATAAGAATATATAAAAATTAAATAGATTTAAATATATTAATTAAATTTATTTATTTTAAAAGATCTGTTTTATTTGTAATGTATTAAACTATATAATATACTATTTTTATATTAGATTTTAGTAGATCTAACCGTCTGCTATATTAGAAAATTAAATAGAACTATTATTATAAGTTTAAAAAATAAAAAGAAACTATTTTAAAATTGGTTTCTTAAATTAATTAATAAATTAATTAAATAGTTTTATATTAAACAGATAAAATCAATATATTATATTTAATAAAAAAAGATTTTATTTAATCTTAAAACTTTTTAAAATTAGGATTGCTCCTACTAATCAGTTCTTAATAAAGAAATTAAATAATAAATATATTAAACTCCGATTGGAAATAAAGGATTGTATTAAAAATTATATGAATTAATAAAAATTAGTTTATTTAAAAGTAGGAGAATTAAAGCGAAGCAAAATATATAATCTAATTTAAATAATATATAACTTTTTTAAATTAATATAAATATATAAAATACTACTTTCTTTAGTCCTATTATTAAACTTATTTTTTTATAATTTATTATAATTATTTTTATTTTTTATAAAAGTTTTTATCAGACCGCCTCGGCAGTTTTTAATATAAATATAAACTTACTATATTAATGTAAAAATCTATTTTAATTAAATTATAATAAAAATTAATACTAATTATTTTTGTATTTTAGAAATATAATAGTATACTATATATTTTTTAATTATTTTTTATATTATAAATAAAAATTTATATATATAAACAGCAAAACTAAATCAATTAGTTTTAGAATTAATTAAGTTTAATAGATAGAAAATAGAAGAACTGAATAAGATCTTATTGTAAAAAGAATATCTATTAATCAGTTTTAGCCGGTTAGAAATATTTTTAGAATTCTGACAGAAGTATTTAAAATATAAAACTAAGATTTCATATATATATATATATATATATATTAAGTTTATATATAAGATTATTTATATATTCATATATAATTTATTATATCAGTTGTTGATTGGTTATTATAACTGCTGTCAGTAGCTGAATAACTGTTAAATATAAGAATAAATTTATTATTATTATTATTATTATTATTTTTATTATTATTATTATTATTATTATTATTATTATTATTATTATTATTATTATTATTATTATTATTATTATTATT
>NW_017963143.1:0-2305 GCF_001890905.1 Aspergillus aculeatus ATCC 16872
AATTATATTCTAGGATCTATTTTAAAAAATTTAAAATATTATATTAGCTGTAGAATACTATAATAGATATATTTTTATATAATTTTAGAATACTTTAATAAAACTTTATATTTTCTATTATATTTAATAAATATAAAAATATATTTAAGGCAGAATAGGATTCTATAGATTAAATTAATTATATTAAATTTAATTATATTATATTAAAATATAGAAATTAAGTCTTTTAGATTTTCTAAGTCTCTATTTTACTATTTTTTTTATATTTATCTTTAAAATTATTCTATAGTTTAGAATTATTTTTATTTATATTATTATCAGCTAATAGATTAGTTTCGGTTTTAAAAAATTAAAACTTTATTTAAATTATTATTAATATTTATTTAATACCGACACTGTTGCTTATATAATAAATATATTATTTATAGAAAAAAGTTTTTTATATTAAATTTTTAAAATTCTCAGCAGTTATATAGTATATTCCAACTTTATAATAAAAACTTTTAATTTTATTTATTTAATATAAATTTTTTTTAATATAACAGTATTGCTCTGTTAGATAGATCCTAATTATAAATTATAATATATAATTTATAAAATTTTATTAATTTTATTTAAATAAATAAATTTATAAAATATTTTATATTTTAACCAGCTCCGATCTAATTTAATACAGAAATTGAATAAATATATTTTAAAAGTTTAATAAAAAATTATTTTTATTTAATAAATATTATATATTAAATTTAGTATAGTATAAAATTCTGTAAAATTACTGTTTTTAAAAAATATATTAATACTGCTTTAATAAAAGATTAGCTAATTAATTATAAAAATATTTTTTTATATATATTAAAAAATAATATTTTTATAATTTATATTATATACAAATCCGCTGCATTGCTTCTAAATATATTAAATTAAATAAATTTATATTAAAAAAGATTTTTTTAATTAGTTATAATATTTAAGAATTATCTAGTTCTATTATAAACTACTGCCGGGTATATTTTATTAAAATAATCTAAATTATAATATTCGAAAATTATATTAAAAATTTTATTATTTTAAAAACTTTCTTTTTAGATTTAGATAATTCTACTTACTGTATAATTAAAAATAAAAATAATATATTTAAATATATTAGAATTATTAATAAGCAGTATAGATTATAATTAAATAAAATAAAATTAATATAATTAGATATTTTACTAAAATATACTAATAAAATTAATAAAAAATATTTTTAATATTTAATTATTTTAAAATTTTTAATTATTATCTAACTCAGTGACAGCTACAGAAGTATAATTAAATATAAAACTAATTAATTTTAATATTATAAAAATTAGCTGAAAAAATTTAAATAATTATATATTATTTTTAAGGTTATTTATTTCTATCTTCTCCGATTTTTTTTAATACAGTATAACTATAATTTATTTTAGAAGTCGGTTTAGCTTAAAAAAATTAAAAAATAGACTGTATAAATATAGATAATTTAGATTAAAAAAATTATAATATAAATTAAAAATAAGATATAGACTATATCAATCTTTTATAAATTTTAAATCCGAATCTTTATTTTTTTTAAATTTAATATTTATATAATTACTTCTGAATAGATTTTCTACTAAACTGCTAATTATCTTAAAAATTAAATAAAAGTAAAAAACAGTAGATTAATTTTAAAATATTTTAAATACTATAAGTTATTCTAATAGACAGTATCTAGTAATAATTAACTTCTATTTTTCTAAAAATTTAAAAATAATTAAATTTAATAATTAAACTGTT
Source organism: Aspergillus aculeatus ATCC 16872 (assembly GCF_001890905.1). Taxonomy (NCBI): domain Eukaryota; kingdom Fungi; phylum Ascomycota; class Eurotiomycetes; order Eurotiales; family Aspergillaceae; genus Aspergillus; species Aspergillus aculeatus. The sequence goes on from NW_017963143.1 coordinate 1,798, forward strand.
TTAAATTTATAAAATAAAAAAATATATATTATTAAAAGAATTAAATAATATTCAGTAGTTAGTTTTCTTCTTCTGTATTTTTAAAATTATATTAAAATTATAATAAAAAAGAAAAATAAGACCAGCAGTTAAATTTTAAGATTCTTTTTTAATAAAAAAAATTATAATAAAAATTATATAAATATATAGATTATATTAATATTGTATATTACGCGTTATATATTATATATTAAATATTATTATATATAATTTAGACTAGTTTCTGATTTTATAAATTTAGATTATAAAAAAAGAAATTTTAAAATACTGTCTGTATTTAACTAATACAGACTATTTTTAAAAAATAATATTTTTTTTAAATCTTTATAAAATTTACTATATTATTTATAATAATATTTACTATAATTTTTATTATATTTATTATGATTTTTATTATATTAATCTTTTTTTAATTAAACTTTACTTGCAGTAGTTTTTCTTAATCTTTTTTTTTAAAAATTTACTTTTT
>NW_017963144.1:0-2298 GCF_001890905.1 Aspergillus aculeatus ATCC 16872
TAATAAAATATTTCTAAAATCTAAAATTTTATTTATTAAAATAAAAGTTAGTTTTATATTATATTTATATGGTATTAATCCGAATAAGTAATATAATATATTATATCTTTAAAAATAAAAGTTAAAATTTAATTTAATAATTTTTTTTAATACTGTTTTTTATAGGTCTTACCGATATTACCAGTTTTATTTATTTAAAAAAAATAAAATAATTATTAATTACTGCTATTAAAATAAAAAGAATTAACTAATTTAATTTAAATAAGATTTTAAAATCTAATAGTATTATTAATTATATATTTTAAATTTTAATAATCAGTATAAAACTAATTCTACTACTAATAATTCTATTTAATTAATATTTTCAATAAAAATATTATTTAAAGTATTTTTAAAAACCAACTACTATTATGTTTTATAAATCTAATAAAGAAATTATGAAATATTTAAATTTTACTAATCTATTATATTATTAAATATATTTAAAAAACTTTAAAAAATATAATTACTATTTAATTCAATTATTTTATAAAAAAAAATTTCTTTATTAAAAAACTATTTTAATAGCTACATAGACCGCGGAACCAGGATTATTTTATATATAATAATTAAAATAATTATTATAATTTAAAAATAAAATAAAATAATATTAATTTTATACTTAAATATTTTTAAATTTTTAATAATATTAGTTATATCTGTTTATTTTATAATCTATATAAACAGTAGATATTTTTTAAGGTATTACTTAAATTAATTTTTTTAAATTCTTATATAATTTTAATAATATATAAATATATCTGTCTTCAGATAAAAAATAAATATTAATAGTTCTTAAACCTTTTTGCTATTTTTAATTTATATATATTTTATGATATAGATTTTATAGTAGACCGGTTTATTAAGAATATCAGCTATATTAATAATAATAATATTATTATTATTATTATAAAAAATAAAGAAAATTTTATAGAATTTTAAAATAAACGTTTTATAATATTTATAAACTATGATTGATTATATTTATTTTAATTCTAATATATTTTTAAAAAAATAATTAATATTAGTATATAATCTTTTTTTAAATTTAAAATATTTTTACTACTTCGCCTCGACAGTTAGTTAATAAAAGATAAATATTATATTTATTTATTAAAGGTTTTTTCCCGATAAATATGTTATTTATAATATTTAAAATAAATATATTAAAATCTATATAATAAAAGCTCTACAAACTATTAATATTTTAAAAAAACTTAATTAAAAATCATTTTTAATTATATAAATATTTATTTTCTAATTTTTATGTAATTTTATTAATAATATATACTATTTTAATATAATATACTTCATGGCTCTAAGAATATAGTATTTATTATAATTATTAAATTTAAATTGTAAATAAATTATAATATTAAATAAATAAAACTATTTTTAAAGTTTTAAATCAGTAAATATAAATAATTTTAATATTAAGCTTTAATTGTTTTTTATTTTAAAATACTTTTGCCGAATATAACCATACATATTATTTTCTTTAATATTTCTTAGTTTATTATTATTTTATTAGATAATAGATTTTCTATTATAATTAATTACTTGGCTTACTTTTAAAATTAATAAAAAAATCTTAAAATTTGATATTAAAAGAGGTTTTTTTATAATAAATTATAGTTATTTTTTATAATCTTTTTATAATAGCAGTCTTCAAATATTGTCATTATATTTATAAAAAATTTTTATAATATATTTTATTTATATTATAATAGTTTTAAATATTATTTAATTATATACCGACAGTTCCGGACTATGTATAAAAATAAATCTTTTTAAATAAATTAAAATAACAGTAATTTCTTTTTATTTTTAAAGAATTATTATAATTTATATAAATATTAAACATAACTTTATAATATTAATAATTAAATTAACTAATATAATATTTATTTTTCAATTAATTTAAAATAATTCTATTATTTAAAGACTTCTAAAGTTTTATATTAAGAATTAAAATACTTGTATCATTGTGAAAAATCTAAATCTTATTTCAAAATAATTCTTAAAAATAATTATTAAATTATTTATTAAAAAATACCGGTTCAGTACTATAATATTTAAAACTATTTTTAAAATAATATTCAAAATAGTTATTTTTCATTAAATCTTAGTCCATATAAATATATTTAATAATAAATTTATTAATCAAATAATTAAATTAATTGTAAAATAAAAAAATAATTAGACTTAACAGAATCCCCGCAGCCTGTTACTATAAATTTAAACTAAAATAAAAAAAAT
>NW_017963145.1:0-2284 GCF_001890905.1 Aspergillus aculeatus ATCC 16872
TTTTTATATTTCTTTTTTTTATATTCTATCTATCTGAAAATAGTAGGCCTACTGTTTATAAAATTTATAATATCTATAATAATCTCTTCAATTATTTAGATTATTTAATTAATTAATTAATAAGAAAGCGGGCGCTCTAAAAAGAAGAAGATTTTTTAAAAAATTTATAAAATATATATTAAAAACTTTAAAAATACTATTATTATATCTATCAGATAGAAGACTATATTTATATAATTATAATTATTCTAAATCTAATATCAAAGCTTGAGAAGTTTAAAAAATATATAATTTAATAATAATATTAACTAATATAATAAATATTAAATTATTTTTAAAAAGATCTTTTATTTTTATTATAGTCAGAATTCAGTAATAAATATACTGTTATCTGATTTTATATTATTATCTAATCTAAATAAAATTTTTTATAATATTTTTAAATATTGAAGATTCTCACCTGCAGCAGAAATATTTAAAGAATTTAAAATATATCTAAATATTAAAAATATATAATTTAAAAAAATATTTTTAATTAAACTAATATTATTTTAAATATTATAGAATATACTAATATTTTTACTTACTGAAAGTCCTACTGTAATTAATTTTTTATTTTTTATTAAATAATTAAAGATTTTCTTTCAGTTGTAATTAATAGTATTAATATTAAATATTTATTTAATAGTTTTTAAAATATCTGCTACTATTGCCGGAGCTGTTTTTATTTTAATATAATTAAAGCAGTTATACTTCAGATATATACTGATTATTTTATTATTAATAAAAAGTATTAGAATATTTTTAATAATCTTAATCTAAATTTAATTATCTTTATATTTAAGAAGTAAAAAAAGAATAAGATAATTACTATATTTTATATTAGTAATAATAAAAATATAAATAATTTTAAAAATAATTTTAAAAATAGATTATTATTAGTAATAAAAGAATCAGTCTTATCTAAATTTTCGAATATTATATATATTTAGATAGAGATAAAGACCCGGTTTTTATAATTTTTATATTATTATAATTACTGTTTTAGACAGTATCAAGAGTAGTATAATATTATTAATATATTTAATAACAGATATTATTCTTTTTATACTAAGCTTTATAAAAGTCTTTTATAAAATATAGTATATTTTTTAAATAGAATATATAGCGTAGGTCGATCGGATAGCGCAGATAAAGCAGATAGAACAGATAGAATAAATAAAGTAGATAGAGCAGATAGAGCAGATAGAGTAGATAGAACAGATAGAATAAATAGAACAGATAAAATAAATAGAATAGATAGACTAAAACTAAAGAATATTACTATACTGTAATTAAAAATATATTATATTTTATATATTATTTATATAAAAGAAATATATATATTATAAATTAATCTGTGGTTATTAATCTACCTGCTATATCTAATCTTTTTAATCTGTAGATATAAACGGTTAAAGTGATGATTATATCTTAATCTAATTTTAACTGTACGGTTAAAATTTTTTTATACTTTAATCTAACCGCCAGGTTATGGCCAGGTTAAGGTTAAGGTATAACAGTCAGATTAAGCCACTCTAATTAAAAATATAGTCGGTCTCGCGTAAACTATTAATTTTCTTAATTAATAAATTAATATAAGAATAGGGAGGTATAATTATATATCTAATAGTATAAACCGGGGTGTTTGTAAGATAATTCGGAGTAACAACTGTCTATATAAAAAAAATAAAATTATTATATAAATATATAATAATAATCTGCTTTTTATAGTTTAAAATTATTTTTTTACAGTGTATAGTATTAATACTAATAAGAATATTTAACGGAAGGTTTTCGACTAGAATAATATATATTTTAATATATATAAATATAGGACTAATCGATTCAGCATGGTCTTCGCGTTTAGAAAAATAAATATTAAGAACGATATATTATATAGTTTAGTATATTAAACTAATTTCTTTAATTTTAAGAATATATAAAATATTATATAATTCAAGTTCGAATAAACGAAGCAAAGCGGTATTATTAATAATAGTTGTATAATTAATATTAATATAAATTTTAGTATATTTAAATATAGTATTTAAACCGACTTCCGCAGTAGTAGATTTAAAAGACTGTAAAATAAAGCTATTTATTTTAATATCTGTAACTTTTTAGTTATAGTAATTTAATATAATAATAGAGTCGTTATTAATTATAGCAGTTAGTTTAATAGATTTAATATATAAAAAAAATACAATACAGTATTTAAAATAATATAAAGCTTATTCTTAAA
>NW_017963146.1:0-2261 GCF_001890905.1 Aspergillus aculeatus ATCC 16872
TAAAAGTTTTTTAATTTTATAATAATAATATATTATTAGCTGTTAGACAAAGTAGATTAATATAAAATATAAAATAAATATTTTTTAATATATTAAATTATATAATATATAATTTTATTCTTTTTAAAATAGTATATTATATATTTTTTATATAATTATAATTTTTTATTAAATAAAATTAAAAACAGTAATCTCTGGATTTATATTTTAAATTATTTTCTAACTATTTAGATTTAATTATAATTATAATTTAAAAAAAATAATAAAAATCTTATAACTATATTTATACGGCTGTTAATTATAAATTCTGTTAAAAATAATAAATTAAATTAATTTTTTTAATTATAATTTATATAAGTTTTTAAATATATTTTAATAGTACTATTTGTATGTTTGATTATTTTATTTATTTAAAAAATAATAGATTATAAATAATCTTTTAATAATTTTTAGTAGATTATATATTTTTTTTATATATAACTTATAAACTAAATACTCTAATCTAAGATTATAATTTTTAAAAAAGCTATATTATTTAAAAAATTATTTTAATTAAAAATTTTAATTATAGCTTTAATAGTAATTTTTTTTATTATATAAAAATATTATTTTTTTTATTAGCTTATTTATAATTATAAAAAAAAATTATATATAATTTATTTTTAGATAAATTAATAATAAAATCTATTATTAGCTCTTATTAAAATTAGTCTAATATTAATAATAATTTTAATAATCTATATTTTAATTTTTTTAATAGTTTTATATAACTATAGATATTGCAGTTTCAAATATATTTTTTTATATTTTAAAATATATTAAATTAATTGTATATTTTATTAAAAAAAAAGATAAGTTTACTCTTAGCCAGAATATTTTATAATAAAAAAATTATAATTATTTTAAATAAGATCCGTACGAAGCAGTTTATAATTAAAAATCTACTGTTTTTATTTAAAATATATTTAAGCTTTTTTATCAAATATTTGTTTAGAAAGATCTTTAGTTTTAGTTAAAGTAGAAATTTTTATATTTTTTTATATAAATTTTATTAAATTTTAATAGTCTGTATTTATTATTAAAATATAGGTTTAATTTTTTTTAGATTTATCTTCTAATTTTTACAGTTTATATTAGTCTGCTGTATTTATTCTAAAAAATCTTTATTTTATTCTAAAAAGTCTTTATCTTATTTTAATTTATATTTTTATAACTATATTAAAGCTATTATAAATAAACTAATCTTAGACTTTAGATTCTTTTCCAATATTTTATTAAAAATCTAAATTATATAAAATAATATTCTAAAATCTTATTTATCAGATATATTTTATTTTTATTATAAGAAAGCATTTGCTTACTTGTTTTTATTTTTTTTAATAAACTAATTTAAAATTAAATCTATTTAAAATTAAATTTTATTATATATATGTTTCTGTAAGTCTATATAATTTAAAAAAAATATTTTAAAATTTTTTATAATTAATTATTATTGTAAATTCTAATATTAAATATAATTTAATATTCTATATTTCTAAATATTATATAATTATTAGCAGTTTTTTATTATAAATCTTATAATTATATTTAGTTAGAATATTCTATTTAAAAAAATAAATATAAAAATACAGTTTTTTATTTTTATTTATTTAAAAGAGTATTTTTTTATATTATAATTTAAAAAATCTATTTCTACTACTGTCGTATATTTAGAGTTAAAAAAATAAAAAATTAGTTTAATTATAGATTTTTTTTTAATATTTAAAATCTGATTTTATATTTTTAGATTTATTAAAAAAGCTAATTTTTTTATTAGATTTATAAATAGTTATACGGTAGTTAAAAATCTAAAAATAAATTTATAATAAAAATTTATAAATTTTAAAAAATTTTAAATAGTTTTTACCAATTTAGAGCTTTTTTTATAAAATAATTATTTTAATCTTTTTAAAATCTATTTTAACATCTTATTATGCTGTGGTAATTCTAGAGCTAATACATGCTGAAAACCTCGACTTCGGAAGGGGTGTATTTATTAGATAAAAAACCAATGCCCTTCGGGGCTCCTTGGTGAATCATAATAACTTAACGAATCGCATGGCCTTGCGCCGGCGATGGTTCATTCAAATTTCTGCCCTATCAACTTTCGATGGTAGGATAGTGGCCTACCATGGTGGCAACGGGTAACGGGGAATTAGGGTTCGATTCCGGAGAGGGAGCCTGAGAAACGGCTACCACATCCAAGGAAGGCAGCAGGCGCG
>NW_017963147.1:0-2258 GCF_001890905.1 Aspergillus aculeatus ATCC 16872
TAATTTTAATATATTTATATTAAATTTAATCTTATTTTCAAAATATAATTTTTAAACTATATTTATTTTTATAAGTTCAAAATTATAAATTAGATTTAATAAATATTAGCTGATTAAAATAATAAAATTAATATATTATATAACAAGACTTTTCTAATTTTTAAATAACTATTTTGTTAGATTATTCTTAGATTTATAAATAAAATATACTTTCTAAAATATAAACAGAATTAAATATTAATAAAAAGTTATTTAGAAAATAAGATTATTAAAATATTTAGAATCTATAAAATAGTCCGGATTACCTGGATAAACTAGGTAGACTGGATAAATTGGATATCCTAGGTCTGCACCGTGATACTGGGCCTGTTGACGAAGTATAAAAAATAGAAATAAATAGATAGAAAAAATATATATAAATATCAATCAACTAGATATAATTAATTAAATTATCATCATTAATTCATTGTACAAACAGAACGTATAAAGAAATCTATTACATGAAAAAACTAGCCGTATAAAAAAACCATAAAAAATAATAAAACTATTTATATATTGATATATTAATTAAAACTAATTGATTACCGGCTAATAATTAATTAATAAAAACCACTTTTATATAGTTTGTTAGTATTTTCAGCTACTTAGATATAGTCCTCTATAGGACTATATCTAAGTATAATTAATATAATCAATTAATTAATCAATTAATTAAAAATTACTATATTATTATTGGAAATATTTATTAATATACTAAATAGATTTCTATAATTATCTATTACCTTTAAGAGTTATACAATTATTAGTATTTTATTAACTGCTATTTTTAAAATAAAAGCTATATAGTATTAAATATAAAGTGGATTATTTAATATCAACTTATTATAATATAAAGACAATAGGTCTAGCTAAAAATTATTCAATAATTTCATTTTTGAATTTTAATAAGCTTTTTTAGTCGGACTATTTTTAGATTTATAAACAAAATATAGTTTAAAAAAGCTGTAACAAAATTAAAAACAGATAAAAGATTAAAAAGATAATATATTATATATAAAGCAGTGGAATCATTAAAATATTTAGAATATTTAGAATCAACAAGATTGGCTCGGTCAACTACATAAACTAGATAGACTAGGTATCCTAAGTCTGTACTATAATATATAAATATAGTTATTGCAATTAGTATATAATAATAAATACTGAAAGACTACAAATAAAAATATATTTAAAACAAAATTTTTAAAAATAAAAATAATAATAAAACTAAGTTTATTAAACAGTATATGTGGCATTCTTCATAGTATCTATCATCTTTAATAATTCTGCTGTATTTAAGCTGCCGCCTCTCTCACCGCCTATAAATATTCTTCGGTTTTGTCGAATTTATTCTTCCTTTTTTTCGAATTAATTAATTATATTAGTTATATTATATTTATATATTTATTACATACTAATATCATACTGCCGCCTGGCACCGCTCTTGGCGGCACCTCTTTATATCTGTTTCTCCGAACTAGTTTATAATAAAAATAAGTTTTATATATATTTATAATTTATATATTTATACAGTAGATTATAAAGATCTAATAATAGTAGTCTGTTTTAAATAATTCAGCAGTTCTTTTTTCTAAAAAATAAGTTTTAGAATACTAATATCAGACTATTAATTATTAAATATATTATTAAATATATTACTGCTGGGCTCTCAGCGATAAAATAGTTTAAACTAATATTAAAAATTTTATATATATAAAAAATTATTTTATAGATAAACTAAATCTTTTATATTATTTTAAAAATAATAATTAATTAAATATACAGACATGCAATCGTACTAATAAATAAATATATAAATAAATAAATATATAAATAAATTTATTAATAAATTTATAAATAAATAGATATTTATATTTATAACGTCTGTACGTACAGCCAGCTGTTATATTAAATTAGATTTTTAAATATTTTTATTTTATATTATAATTTTATTACTGTTTATTTAGAAATTAAATAGAAATATAATTTAAAAAGCTATATATATATTAAAAATAAATCTTATTTTAATTTTTTAAATAAATTTATTTTATCTACTGGATTAGCTACTATATAAACTGTTTTTATATACAGTAGTAAAGAAATTTTATAAATAAATTAAATATTATAATAAAATATATAAATATTTTATTTAATTAAAAGAATAAAAAGTTTTCTAAAATATTCAGTAATTAAAAAGACTATTAAAAGATATATAATTA
>NW_017963148.1:0-2241 GCF_001890905.1 Aspergillus aculeatus ATCC 16872
GTAGAGTATTATTATTAAATTAATAAATAAACTTATACTAAATATACAGCTAAAAATTTTATAATTAATAAATTAATTTTATAAAATATTTTATTTATTAAAAGATAGTTTTAATATTAATAGTTCGATAGTTTACTCTATATTTATTTTCAGTATAATTAACAGTTTAAAAATAAATAGATTATCTGAAGAGGTAGAAGATATTAGTTCAGTATAATTAATAAAATAATACTATTTATTTTATAATATTTTAATAATATAAAATAGATTTAATAACCGAACAGCCGTTATACGTAAGGCAAACGGTATAATAAGTTTCGGAAATAATAAAAAATATAATATATAAAATATATAGATTTATTTAAGAATAACAATATCTCAGCGTTTTTATAACAGGCGAAAGTTTTAATATACAGTTAAAATAATAATTAAAAAAGTTATATAAAATAGAAATATATAGAATCGGATGGAACTGTTTATTATTTTTAATAAAAAAAAATAATTATTAAATATAAAAATAGAAGATACTGACGGTGCTGACTGTAAGAACTGATATAAAAAAACGTCCGAATAAATAAATAGAAATAAAAATAAACAACCGGTTTTTTAGAAAGATTTAAAAATAATATATTTCAACTGTTTATATATTATAAAGCAGAGAAATATATAAAATATAATATTAAAATAAAGAAAAAATAATAATTTTTAGATATACTAAAACAAGCAGTTAAGCGTATGTGAAGGATATACTACTAACTATAGTATATTATATAATTAATAATAAAAGTAAAAAAGTTATTTATTTTTAAAAAAATCCGGGAGGCCGAGAGGCTAAATATATCGCCTACGGCGAACTATAAATACTAATACCGCAGACGGCGATATAGAAAGATACAGAGACCTCGATACACTGATTAAAACAACAGCAGTCATATATAAATATTTTATTTTATTATATAAAACAAATTCTTTATAAATAATAAAATAAAAATAAAGTTTATATACTTTAATAAGAATAGTCAGGCTGAAAAATACTCTATATATATATATAATATTCTAAATTATAAAATCTGCTTTATACTATATAAATATATAGTTTTAAAAATAATTTAATTATTAAATATATTTATATATCGGTAAGCTGTATTTAGTAAGACAGCTAATTACTTTTAATAGAATTTCAAAAATTAGAAATAACAGACTATTTTATTTATATTCTTTACTAAAATTTTTTCTTATTTAATATGATTGTTTTTAGCAGCTTTCTTAGATAATAGTATATTGTCATAGATAACCCCTGTGACTATAGCAGATTGCCAACAGTCTACCTACGCATCCCCCACGTTACGGTTGTGACGTCAATGACTCCGACCTTTTCTGATATTTAATTCCTAGGACCTTGCTAGACCTTCAGAATAGTAAGGATTAGTCTTGAAATTAATAAGACTGCTACTATTCTATATCTAACTGACTTCTTTTCCTCTTACATATATTCAGATTAGAATTATCTTTTATTTAAATTATAATAAATATTTTAAAAATATTAAGTATTTTTTTATATTATATTTGTAATTGCGGCAGCAAGACTTATAAATATTTAGATATATTCGGAATTTAAAATAGTCCGGTTATTTTAAATATAGACTTTTTAGAATCGAAGATGTATATATAGAAATATAAAATATTAATAAAACATATATTAAAAAAATATATATATAAAGATATATAAGATAAAAGTAGAAAAGTTAGAATATAAAGAAAAACTAATAAAAAATATTTAAAAATAAAAATATATATATAAAGATAAAAGCTAGTAATAAAAGATATATTAAAACAATTAGAATAAAAAAATAAGATATAGAAAAGTCAGAAAGTAAAAAAGAATTAATAGAAAATATTTAAAAATAAAAATATATATATAGAAGAAAAAGAAGAGGGTGTTAGAAAGATATATATATTATTATTAAAAAAATAAAAGAAATTATATTAATAAAAAGATTATTAAATATTATGTTTAAATTCTTTTAGAAGATCTGCTGTATTAATATTTATTTTATTAATCTATTTATCTTTTTTTAAAACTATATTCTAAAAACTAAATAAAATATTCTATTATTTTAAAGCTGTTTTTTTTTCAGACAGATATATATTAATCTATTTATAAAAATATACTTAATTTTATATTTATTTTTTTTATATCGGAGGCGGTTTTATATATTAATAATTATAAAATTCTTCGGT
>NW_017963149.1:0-2239 GCF_001890905.1 Aspergillus aculeatus ATCC 16872
TTATATTAATTTTTTATTTTAATTTTAAATATAAATTAATTTTCTTTGAAAGTATTAGTTAGTAAAATGCTTAATTTTATTATATAAAAATATTATAAAATTTTTCTAATCAGATTAGAATAATTAATTTTAAAATTAGAAGATTAAATATTTTTATAGAATTATAGATATTTTTATAATATGTTAGATCTCTCGGATTTCTATTTATGTTTTTATTATATATATATATATTCTAATAATAAATAATGAAAAATATTATTTTATTCTGCTTTTCTAACAGTTAGTATATATATTCTTTAATATAACAGTTAGAATTAGAAAGCAGTTTAATAAAAATGATATAACTATATTTCTTATTAGTAACTTAAAAAAAGTATTATTCTAAAGTATTAAAATAAATATAAAACTTATAAAAATTTTAATTATTTTATTATTAAGCTTTTTTTAATTAGTTTATTATATGAGATTCGAAGATAGCAGCATTTTAAATAAAGAAATATTTATTTATAAAAAATATATTATAAATAGCTAATATTTTATTTGATTTAAAAATATTTTTTTTAATAAAAATATTATTTCTGCAGATAGATTGTATTTATATAGTTTATAATTTTCAAAGTTCTATAATAATTATTATAAAATTTAAATAATATTTTTTAAAAATTATAATGTAAATGTAGTAGTTTATTAATTTTAAAATTAATTCTTACTATTCTAAACATTTAATAAGATCCTAGACATTAAATAATAAAAAATTAGAAATTATTAATATTCAGATTTATATATAAAAAATATAAAGATAAAATATCTCTGATCTGTTATATTTCTATGGATTATTTATAATAATATTTTAGATATTATTCTAAATATTTTAAATACTACTGCTAATATTTTAAATATTATAAAAAATATTTTAAATAATGTTCTAAAATAATTAGCTATATTTATTATAACTATATATATTCAATATTAATATTTTATCTATTCTAACTATAATAAATATTATTACAGTATAAAAAATAATTATTTATAGCAGCTGTATATTAATAATATCAGATTTTTTTTAATCAGATTTTTTCGGATTATAATATAACTATAAATAAAAATAATAAGACTATTTATTAACTTATATATATATTTATAAATTATTCTAAAATTATAATTTAAAACTGTAATATATATTTAATAAATAAAATAATCAATTCTTATTTCCGTAGTAAAGCTTAGTAATAATAGAATAATAAATTTAATTTGTTTATTTAATATAGATTATTTTATAGTGATATTATAAATAGATAGTATAATTAACTGAAAAAATATTTTAAAACTTTTATAAATAAAATTTAAACACCTTTAAATAAAACATAAAATATAATTTAAAATATAAGAAATAATATTCTTTATTTATATATATCAGAAATTATCAGTCTTATAAAATAATATAATAGAAATCGTAAGAGTAAGCTTATTGAAAAAGTATAAAAAAATCTATTTTTTATATACTATTAATAAATCATATGTGAAAACTATGATATTATAATTTATTAAGATACCACTGTATAAACAAATTTATTAATTTAATTAATTTAATATATTAAATATTCAAAGCTAAATCTTAGTTCTACTATAGTAAAAGATTTTTTTTAGATTTAATTATTTTAATATTATAGATAATTCTTATAAATATAATAGATTATTAATAATTTACATATTTATTCTCCGCGCAATTATTATTATATTAATAATTTAGATTTTCTTTAGTATTTAACTTTTAGTATCTTACTATATTTTTAGAATAGTAAGAATTAGTTTGAAGATTAATAAATAGTTATTATTATAGCCACTCTGCTATAAAGATATAAAAATATTAAGATATTATAATAGTATAGAATTATTAATTCTTCTTTTTATATATAAAGCTATCGCTATAAATACAGGTGTATATATAAATAAAAAAGAAACGAATAAATAGATAAAAAAATATAAAAATATATAGATAGCAGCTAATAAATAGTTTTTTTATTATTATAATATTTTTATTATTTATTTCTAAATTTATTAAAATAATATAAATTACTGTTTATATTATCTTCTTCTTTTTTTCTGTCGGTATTAATAGAAGTATTATTAAAATCTAATATAATTATATTTTTATATTTTTGAAAATATGAAATAATATATTTTTTATAGTATATCTACTTCTTTCTTTCTGTTTATCTGCAATATTTTTAAATATATT
>NW_017963150.1:0-2225 GCF_001890905.1 Aspergillus aculeatus ATCC 16872
AAATATTATAGAATATACTGATATTCTTACTTATTAAAAATCTTATTATAATTAGTTTTTTATTTTTTATTAAATAATTAAAGATTTTTTTTAGTTATAACTAATAATATTAATATTAAATATTTATTTAATAATTTTTTAAAATATCTGCTACTATCACCGGAGCTATTTTTATTTTAATATAATTAAAATAATTATACTTTAAATATATATTAATTATTTTACTATTAGTAAAAAATATTAAAATATTTTTTATTAATTTTAATCTAAACTTAATTATTTTTATATTTAAAAAATAAAAGGAGAATAAGGTGATTACTATATTCTATATTAATAATAATAAAAATATAAATAATTTTAAAAATAATTCTAAAAATAGATTATTATTAATAATAGAAGAACCAGTCTTATCTAAGTCTTTAAATATTATATATATTTAAATAGAGATAGAAACCCAGTTTTTATAATTTTTATATTATTATAATTACTATTCTAAATAGTAAAAAAAAAGTAGTATAATATTATTAGTATATTTAATAATAAATACTATTCTTTTTATATTAAATTTTATAAAAGTCTTTTATAAAATATAGTATATTTTTTAAATAGAATATATAACGCAGATCGATCAGATAGAACAGGTAGAGCAGATAGAGCAGATAGAACAGATAGAATAGATAGAGTAGATAGAGCAGATAGAGCAAATAGAGCAGGTAGAGCAGATAGAACAGATAGAACAGATAAAACAGATAAAACAGATAAAATAGATAAAGTAGATAGAATAGATATACTAGAATTAGAGAATATTATTATATTATAATTAAAAATATATTATATTTTATATATTATTTATATAAAAAGAATATATATATTATAAATTAATCTGTAGTTATTAATCTATCTGCTATATCTAATTTTCTAATCTGTAGATATAAACAGTTAAAGTAATAATTATATCTTAATCTAATCTTAACCGTACGGTTAAAAATCTTTTATACTTTAATCTGACTGTTAGATTATGGTCAGATTAAGATTAAGATATAACAGTCAGATTAAGCCACTTTAGGATTGAGATTATTAAAAATATTCTAATACTTCTTACTAATAGTAAAACAATCGGTATATATCTAAAGCATAACTGCTTTAATCATATTAGAATAAAAACAGCTCCGGCGATAGTAGTAGATATTTTAAAAAATTATTAAATAGATATTTAATATTAATACTATTAGTTATAACTAAAAGAAAATCTTTAATTATTTAATAAAAAATAAAAAATTAATTATAGTAGGACTTTCAGTAAGTAGAAATATTAATATATTTTATAATATTTAAAATAATATTAGTTTAATTAAAGATATTTCTTTAAATTATATATTTTTAATATTTAAATATATTTTAAATTTTTAAATATTTCTACTATAGATGAGAGTCTCCGATATTTAAAAATATTATAAAAAACTTTATTTAGATTAAATAATAATATAAAGCCAGATAATAATATATTTATTATTAGATTCTAAGTATAATAAAAATAAAATTTTTTTTAAAAATAGTTGGATATTTATTATATTAATTAATATTATTATTAAATTATATATTCTTTTTAAACTTTTTAAATTTTAATATTAGATTTAGAATAATTATAATTATATAGATATAATCTTTTATTTAATAAATATAATAATAATATTTTTAAAGATTTTAATATATATTTTATAAACTTTTAAAAATCTTCTTTTTTCAAAACGCCTGCTTTCTTATTAATTAATTAATTAAATAATTTAAATAATTAAAAAGATTATTATAAATATTATAGATTTTATAAACATTAGGCCTATTATTCTCAGATAAATAAAATATAAAAAAAAAAGTATAGAAATTTAAAAAGATATTCTATCTATTTTTATTTAATTATAGTAGAATAAAATAATTAATATTACTATATTTATAGTATTAAATAAAACTTTTAATTATTTAATAAAAATTAAATATCCGATAAATTATAAAATAAATTAAATTCCAGTAGATTTTATAGTTTAAAAAAAATAATAAACTAATTTAGATTTAAATTATTAAATAAGCTGAAACTTTTTATAATATTAAAAACTTATATTTATAAATTATATAATCTTCTGAATTTATAATTAAAAATTAGTATAATAAGCTATTATTAAAAGAAAACTTCTAAAAGCTATTTATAAAAAATAATATAAATAGTTCTC
>NW_017963151.1:0-2213 GCF_001890905.1 Aspergillus aculeatus ATCC 16872
TTAAATAAATTAAATAAATTAAATAAATTAAATAAATTAAATAAATTAAATAAATTAAATAAATTAAATAAATTAAATAAATTAAATAAATTAAATAAATTAAATAAATTAAATAAATTAAATAAATTGAATTTATATTATAATAATATGTTCTTTTTCTAAAGCCGAGCTTTATTGAAATATAGATTATAATTTATCAGAATAATAATAATAAAATTTCCTAATTATTGAATAAATATTCTTAAAATATTATACTAATTCAGTTATAAATATGGCATTCTTTATAATGTCTATCATCTTTAATAAATTCTGCCGTACTTAGACTGCCGTCTTTCTCACCGCCTACGGGTATTTTTCGGTCTTATCGAATTTCTTCCTCTCCATCTTTTTAAATTAATTAATTATATTAATCTTATTATATCTATATATTTATATTCTATTATAATTAATAGTATATTCTTATTTTAACAGTTTAGAATATCATTTCTATAGATTAAACCGTTATATTATTTTTTTCAGATATTTATTTATTATATTTATTAATATTTTTATATCTTTCTTCTTTCTATCGGTCGCTGAATATTACTATATTTTTTTTTATATATTTTATATTTATTAAATTCTGCCATTCGTGCCCGCTTCCGCTGTATAGATTATCTGTTTTAATAAAGTTCTTATTTTTTATTTTAATTTATTTAATTTACTTTATATATATTTATTTATTTTTATTTATATTAAATTTATTTTATCTGTTCTATTGTTTTATTATCTCTGTATTTATTATATATTTAATAATTTCTTACTACTTTTTTATATTTTTATATTATATATTTTTACTTTTTTATATTATTATCGAAATTTATTAGTATAAAAGTATTCGAAACGTTTATTTAACAGTTCGTCTGTTCGGTTATTTATTTAGTTAATAATTCTGAATATTCTTAAAAAATTGCTTATTAAATTATTTAATTCTATCTTTACTTCTTTTTGTTAAATTATTTATATTTAAATAATAAAATACTATATTATATTTATTATATTACTTAATATTCCGATTTTTTAATCTTTTAAATATATTATTTATATTTTCTGTTTTAGAATATTAATTATAGTATTCTGTATAAAACTCTAATTAATTTTCTTAATTATATTTATTTTTTTATTATTAATAATCTCTTTTTTATTTAATTAGTTTATTCGGACTATTAATATATATCAAAAAAACTTCGCCAAGCCGGCTAGATTATTAAACTATATTTATTTAAAATCAACTACAGTATTATTAATATATTTTTATATTTAGATATCTATATTTTATTCTATGCAACCGTCTGAATTTTTATAAATATAAGTATTTATATTAAATCTGATTACTTTAAAAAAATATTAAATTTATTTTTATTTTAAAAAATATTAAAATATTTAGAAGTTAATATACCGAACTCTCCTCCGTCTTCTTTTATTATTTATAAATACTGTAATTTATTTATTAATATTATATCTAAATTTTATATTTTATTTTTAGATATTTTTTTATTTTTATCTATTATTTTTTTACTAAGTCGTCTAACACGTCCGCTGTTCGAATATTTATTATTAATAATCGAACCATTTATTATTTTAAAATCTAAAAATATATATATTTTATTTAATAATTTATATTATATTTCTAATATTAAATATAATATTAAATATAGTCTCGTCTTTTTTAATCTTCAATTCGAAAAATATTTATTTTTTAAATATTAATATATTAGTTTATTTATATATTCTATATATATATAAAATTTAATATATTAAATTTTTTAATATTATAACTGATAATTAAACTGGTGCTGCCGTTAGTACTACCGGTATATTTAATAAATCTAATTTTAAATTTTTTAAAATAGCTTTTTTTTCTAAACTTTCTTTTTTATTTAATAATATAGTTGAAATATATATTATATTTTAAAAAATAATAAAATACTTTAATATAGTTAAGAATTATTTACTATATAATCGTTGTACGGATAAAAGTTATTATAGTTAAGATTATTATAATTATACTTTTAAAAAAAATATTAAAATAATAAACTTTAAAACATCTATATTATATATATTAAAAAGATAAAGTTTAAAAATATTAATTTCTTTTATTCTAATATAAAAAATAATAATTCTATTAAATAAATTAGTTGTAATATATATTATAAGAATATAAACATCTTTTT
>NW_017963152.1:0-2194 GCF_001890905.1 Aspergillus aculeatus ATCC 16872
GAATTAATAAACCGCTAAAAAATAAAATTAAATAAATAGATGATTTTAAAAAAAGATTTTAAAAATTTTATATTTATAATTTATAATTAAATAATATACTATAATATCTATATTTATATAATAAATATTAAGATTAATATATAATTATTTAAATTATTTAAAATAAATAAATATTTTAAAATTAATAAAATTATATTATAAAGTTTTTTATATATAAATTTTTTAAAAATGGGATTTACTACTAATATTTTTACTATATAATATTAATAATAATATTTAAATAATTTAAAATATTAGATTTTTTAATCAATTAAAATATATAGAAAAATATTTTATATTTTTATAATAAAGCAGTTTTAAATATATAATATTTAATATAATAATAAAGCTAATTAATAAAATTAAAATAATATTTAAAATCTAAGAAAATCTTTAAAAATTTAAGATTTTAAATAATTTTAATTTTATCTTTAGATATAGTAAAATTTAAAGTATTAACTTTTTAATTAAAAAAAATAATAAAAAAAAATTAATATATATTTTAAATAGTTTAAATTTTAAATTTATATTTTCTAATATATTAAAAAACAGCAGACAGATATTATTATAATTATTATATATTTCAAATTTAATAATAAAATTATTAATATAAATATAATAAAATTTTTAAAACAGTTTTAATATTAAATTTATTTAATATCATATAAAAGAAATAAAATTAATAAATTTTATAATAATAATATAAAAATTTTTTTAATTATAATAAGTAACTACAGCAAGACGATTTTTAATGAAAAAAAGAATAAATTATTAATAAAAATAATAAATAGTATTAAATATTAAAATATAAAAATATTTTTTAAATATATAAAAAAGTTTATTTTAGATAGAAACAGAATAAAGATCTGTTTTAGTTTTTTATATATAATATATAAATTAATAATAGTTTGATTTTTTAAAAATATTATTAATTAATTTTTATATAATAAATATTAGATATATAATTAATATATAGAATTTAATAAATAATATTTTTTTAATTTTATATAAAAAATTAAATATTTTATTTATAATATTATAATCTTTTTTCGAATGGATAATAAATATGCAGTTTATTAATATAAAATTATTATTTTCTTTATAAAAATATAAAATTATTAGCTTTTAAATATATTAATAGTACTAATATTCAAATTATTAGAGTATATTAAAATATTAAAAAACATAATAAAGTTTATAAATTCTTTTTTATAACTATTTTTATAAATATTTATATTATTCAGAAAAATAAAAAATTCGGAAATACCGGAATTAATTTTTAGAAATAAAAAATATTTAGAATCGATTAAATAAAATACAGTATTAGAAGATTTTATAGTAGATAAAATATTTATAAATATAAAAATAAAAATTACCGAAAACTGTTTATTAAACTGAATATAAGATAATTTATTAGAATATTTAATTAAGTAAATAATTTAATAATATATTATTTATAGTTAGAAACAGCTGACGATAGAAAAAAACTTAGATTAATATATATAAAATTAATAATATTTTTATTAATAGTATATATAACAATATATTTATTATTTATTAATATATTAGAACGGGCTCTGCAACCAATAGTAATCAATTTAAATAAATTATTAATAATTTTAATTAAAAAGAAGAAAATATTTATTGAATATATATATAAAACTATACTAATATAGTTTTTTAGCTGAAAGATATAACTAATTTTTTAAAATAAGTTTAATTTTAATTAATATATATATTTTTAAATACAGCAGTATAATAACTTACTTTTACTATATAAATAAAAGTCTTAATATAATTAAAAAAAATAAATATTTTAATTAAAAAAAATAAATTTTTTATAAAAATAAATTATATTAATCTACTTTTTTATAGTTTTAGAATAATATTTTTATAATTAATTATATCGGTACTAATTAGAATACCGGAATAGAAATCTTTTGATAAAAATAGATTTTTAATGTAAATAAGATATAAATATATTAAAAATATACTATTTTTGAAATTTAAAAATATAAATTATAAAAAATAATATATTCAGACGAGTTGTGGTAGGAGCTAATACTTTTTAATATATAAAAATATTAATATTTTTATAAATTTTTAATATTAAAAAATAGTATAAATAAATTTAGTATTACTAATTCTAAAAGAA
>NW_017963153.1:0-2191 GCF_001890905.1 Aspergillus aculeatus ATCC 16872
CGATTTATTTATATATATAGCCTCCGAGAACATTAGTTTTTAAAAAACCGGTATATATAATATTCTGTCTTTTATCTTATCGACCGTCTTGCTTACCGCCTTCGGCGGCAGAATTTCGGTTCTTGCGATCTTTCAGTCTTTTGTTTTAAAGAACAATCAATTAATATAATATCTATGAATTCGTTACTTCCATAACAAATATTTTTTATATAATAATATTAAATATTTTATTAACTGATATTTTTTATAAAAAAGAAATCAGCTTAAATTTAAAAACTATAAACTAAAAAAATAATATAAAAAATAGAATAAATTAAAACTAACTTTTTTATTTTAGTTTTATATTATAAAATAGAAACTGTCGATAAAATATTAATATCAGTATGAATATTTTATATTAGAAAAGTCTATATTAATATTAATAACTATATAATATATAATTTAATTAATATTTAATTTATATAGTAATATTTTTTTTAAAATTATTAAAATATCCGTCTTAGCTAGAAGTAATTAACTATACTGCTGTTATTAGTTATAATATATAAAATATTTTATTAAATATTATTAATTTAAAAAAAATATAATATTATTTTATTAGATTTTATATTACTATTCTTCAGAATATTTCTATACTGCTTTCTATAACTCTTCTATTTAATTATAAGATTTACTTATTTTTATAGAATAAATAATAGTAGTTTAAATTTAATAAAATTTATAAATTAAATTCTTAAAAAATTTATTAAAGCTTGCTGAAATTATATTTATATTTATACTATTATTAAAGTATCAGAAGAACTATAGCTTTCCGAAAATAATAAACTATTAGAATATTATTAAAATAATTTTATTTTATTAAAATTAGTCGAATTTACTAATATTTTTTTATTTAATTAATCTAGAATATTTTTAAAGTATTATAATAAGAATTATATTATCGATTTTTTTAAAGACGAATTATCTTTATTTAAGCCTATTTATTCTTTTTTAAAAAGAAAACTTTTAATATTTAAAGATTATATTAATAAAAATACTATAAATAAAAAAGATATCTATTTAAAAGCTCTGTAGAAGCTTCTATTCTTTTTATATTAAAAAAAATAAAAGTCTGCAACTATATATAGATTACTATAAACTTAATAAAATTATAGTAAAAAATTAATATTTATTATTTTTAATTTTTAAGATTTTAGATTGTCTTATCGAATACAAATACTTCAGTAAAATTAATATTTAAAATATTTATTATTAAATTTATATTAAAAAAATAAATAAAAGACTGAATTTTATATATATTACAGTTATTTTAAATATATAGTAATATTATTTGATTTGATTAATATATCTGCTTTTTTTTAAAATTATATATATTTTATATTATATAATATTCTCGATATTATTTATATTATATATTTAGATAATATTCTTATTTTTTAATAATAAAATATAAATATATTAATATATTAAATAAATATTGATACGACTATAATAAGCTAATTTATATACTAAATTATTTAAATATTTATTTTTTAATAATAAATCAAATTTTTGAATATATTATTTTATCTATAGATATTATAATAGATTCTGATTAAATTAAAACTATTATTTTATAACTGTTATCTATTATTTATTATAATATTTAAATTTTTTTAGAATTTTATAACTTCTACTGCAGATTTATTTGCAACTTTTTTTTATTAATACTATTTTTAATAAATCTTCTAAAAGAAAGTTAAAATAGTAAAAAGCCTAAAATATATTATTTATTTCTGAATAAAAGACTGGCGTTTTACCGGCTTATTAATATATTTTAAATTATTTTTTTTATTATTTTAATCTAATTTAATCTATCCGGATTAAAACCGATATTTATAATAAAAAAATAGTAGATATTTTAATCCAATCTGAACTAATAGAATAATATTATATAATTACTATTTAGTTAAAAAAGTTTTCGGATATAGAATTTAATTAAAAAACTTCGGATTAAGAACTTTTTATTATTATTTACTTTTTTAAATATTAATATTAATATTTTAATAGGGCTCAGTATTCTATTAAAGTTCTATCTAACTATATAAATTTTAAATTATTTATAAATTAATCTCGGTTTAATAAATATTAAATATATTAGTATATAATTTTGGCTTCTTTTAATTTTTATAATTAAATATTAATTAGATAA
>NW_017963154.1:0-2175 GCF_001890905.1 Aspergillus aculeatus ATCC 16872
AACTGTGCGCAACCTGCTTGCAACCTCAGGCTACTAACACCCTCAGTCTGCTATGTATTCTAATATAATTATAAATAAAGTATTCACTGCAATACTTCCAGATATCGATATATATCTATATCAGATACTAGATATTAAGAAAATTAATTCTAGATACTGTATTATATACTATAGTATTTTTTATCTTAACTTTTTTATATTAATTTAAAATCTTAAACTCTTCTATTTACTTAAATAATTAGAGTGGCTTAACCTGACTGTTATATCTTAATCTTAATCTGACCATAATCTGATAGTTAGATTAAAAACATAAAAAAATTTTTAATTATATAATTAAAATCAGATTAAGATATAATTATTACTTTAACTATTTATATCTACATATTAGAAAGATTAAATATAATAAATAGATTAATAATTAGAGTGGCTTAATCTAACTGTTATATCTTAATCTTAATCCGACTATTATCCAATAGTCAGATTAAAATATAAAATTTTTTTAACTGTATAATTAAAATTAGATTAAAATATAATTATTATTTTAATTATTTATATCTACTGATTATAAAGATAAAATATAATTAATAGATTAATGATTATATATTATTTTATAATATATATATTCTTTTTATAAAAATAATATATAAAATATAATTTATTTTTAATTATAGTATAGTAATATTTTTGAAATATAATCTATTATTTGATTTATTTTTACTATTTTTATTATTCTTACTGTTTTTATTATTCTATTTAAAAAAATATACTATACTATATAAAAAAGCTTTTATAAAATCTAATATAAAAAAAATAATATTTATTATTAAATAAATATATTAATAATGTTGTACTATTTTTTATACTGTCCGGAATAGTAATTATAATAATATAAAAATTATAAAAACTAAATCTCTATCTTTATTTAAATATATATAATATTTAAAATTTGAATAAAATTACTTTTTCCAATTCTAATAATACTCTATTTTTTAAATTATTTTTAAAATTATCTATATTTTTATTCCTATTAATATAAAAATAATATGTATTTTATTCTTTTTTTATTTTCTAAATATAAAAATAATCAGATCTAAATTAAGATTATTAAATATATCTTAATATTTCTTATTTATAATAAAATAATTAATATATATTTAAAATATAATTATATTAAATATATCAGAATAGACACAGCTCCAGTAATAGTAGTAGATATTTTAAAGATTATTAAAAAAATATTTAATATTAATATTATTAATTATAATTAAAAGAAAATCTCTAATTATTTAATAAAAAATAAAAAACTAATTATAGCAGAATTTTTAAATAAATAAAAAATATTAATATATTCTATAATATTTAGAATAATATTAGTTTAATTAAAAATATTATAAAAAAAACTCTATATTTTCAATATCTAAATATATTTTAGAATTTTTAACTATTTCGGCTGCGGATAAAAAATTTTAATATTTAAAAATATTATAAAAAAATTTATTTAAATCTAATAGTGATTTAAAGAGTATTGACAGTATATTAACAATCAGATTTCAATTATAATAAAAATAAAATATTTTTTTAAAAATAATTTAATATTTATAATATTAATTAATATTATTATTCCGCTATATATTTTTTTAAATTTTTCAAATTTTAATATCAGATTTATAATAATCATAATTATATAAATATAATCTTCTATCTAACAGATTTAATAGTAATATTTTTAGAACTTTTAATATATATTATATAAATTTTTAAAAATCTTTTTTTTAAAATATCTATTTTTTTCATCAGTCGGTTGATTAAATAATTTAAATATTTAAAAAAATTATTATAAATATTATAAATCTTATAAACAGTAAGTCTACTATTTTTTAAAAAAAATAAAAAAGTAGAAAAAAAAAGAAATATAAAAAACTTAGATAAATATTCTATTTATTTTTATTTAATTATAGTAAAATAAAAATAATTAATACTATTATATTTATAGTATTAAATAAAACTTTTAATTATTTAATAAAAATTAAATATCTAACAAATTATAAAATAGATTAAGTTCTAATAAATTTTATAATTAAAAAAAATAATAAACTCAATCAGATTTAAATTATCAAATAAATTAGAACTTTTTATAATATTAAGAACTAATATTTATAAATTGTATAATTTTTT
>NW_017963155.1:0-2165 GCF_001890905.1 Aspergillus aculeatus ATCC 16872
AATATTAGAAGTAGTTTTATAATTTAAATTATAATTTTGAAAAAATACTATTTAAATTTTATAATAATTATTATAAAATTTTAAAATTATAAATTATATAAATATAATTTATCGGCAGAAATAGTATTATTATTTTAAAAAATTACTATTAAATTAAAAAAAATATTAATTAAATATAGTCTGTTTTTTTTAAATAAATATTTTTTCTTATTTAAAATACTATTATTTTTAAATTTAATATAATAAGCTAGTTAGAAAGAACTCGGCAGTAAAATAATTAAAATTTTTATAGATTTTATATTTATTTTAATATTTTTAAAATAATATTTTTTAAAGCTATTAATAAAAAATATAGTTATATCTTTTTTATAAAGCTATTTTTTAATTTTAATTATTATATTAAAAAGTATATATATCAGCTGTTAGAAAAAGTAAGATAAAATAATATCTTTTATTATTTATTATTAGAATATATATATATAATAGTAAAAATATAAATAGAAATCCGACAGATCTAATATATTATAAAAATATTTTATAATACTTTTTATATAATAGTACTGAGTATCTTGCTAATTAATATTCTTAAAAAAAATCAGTTCAAATTTAAGAACTATAAGCTAAAAAAAATAATATAAAAAAATAGAATAGATGAGGCCAAATCTTTTATTTTAATTTTATATTATAAAATAAAAACCACCGATAAAATATTAATATTAGTATAGATATTTTATGTTAAAAGATTTTATACAAATATTAGTAATTATATAGTATATAATTTGATTAATATTTAATTTATATAATAATATTTTTTAAAAATTATTAAAATATCTATTTTAATTATAAATAATTAATTATACTACTGTTATCAGCTATAGTATATAAAATATTATATTAAATATTATTAATTTAAAAAAATATAATATTATTTTATTAGATTTTATATTACTATTATTTAAAATACTTTTATATTTTTTTATAATTATTTTATTTAATTATAAGATTTACTTATTCTTATAGAATAAGTAATAATAGTTTAAATTTAATAAAATCTAAAAATTAAATTTTTAAAAATTTATTAAAGCCTGCTAAAATTATATTTATATTTATATTATTAAAATATCAGAGAAACTATAGCTTTTTTAAAGATAATAAATTATTAAAATATTATTAAAATAATTCTATTCTGCTAGAATTAGCCGAATTTATTAATATTTTTTTTAATTAATTTAAAATTTTTTCAAAATACTATAATAAAAATTATACTATTAATCTTTTTTAAAAACAAAATATCTTTATCTAAATTTATTTATCTTTTTTTTAAAAAGAAAACTTTTAGTATTTAGAAATTATATTAATAAAAATATTATAAATAAAAAAAATATATTTATTTAAAAGTTCTGTAGAAGCTTCTATTTTTTTTTATATCTAAAAAAATAAAAGTCTGCAGCTATATATAGATTATTATAAATTTAATAAAATTATAATAAAAATTAATATTTATTATCTTTAATTTCTAAGATTTTATATTATTTTATTAAATATAAATACTTTAGTAAGATTAATATTTAAAATATTTATTATTAAATTTATATTAAAAAAATAAATAGAAGACTATATTTTATATATATTATAATTATTTTAAATATATAATAATACTATTTAGTTTAATTAATATATCTGCTTTTTTTTAAAATTATATATATTCTATACTATATAATATTCTTAATATTATTTATATTATATATTTAAATAATATTCTTATTTTTATAAAATAAAATATAAATATATTAAATATATTAAATAAGTATTAGTATAATTATAATAAGCTAATTTATATATTAAATTATTTAAATATTTTTTTTTTAAAAATAAATTAAATTTTTTAAATATATTATTTTATTTATAAATATTATAATAGATCCTAACTGAATTAAAACTATTATTTTATAATTATTACTTATTATTTATTATAAAATTTAAATTTTTTTAAGATTTTATAACTTCTACTGCAGATTTATTTATAAATTTTTTTATTAATATTATTTTTAGTAAATCTTCTAAAAAAAGTTAAAATAATAAAAAGTCTAAAATATATTATTTATTTCTAAATAAAAGACTAATATTCTATCAGCTTATTAATATATTTTAAACTATTTTTATTA
>NW_017963156.1:0-2157 GCF_001890905.1 Aspergillus aculeatus ATCC 16872
TATATAATATAGTAAAATATAAGAAATTCTATTTAAAAATAATATATTTTTTTAAAAAATTATTTTATATTATTAATAATTTCTACCGATTAAAGTAAAATAGCAGGTTTTTAATTTATATATAGATTTTAAAAAAGATTCTTTTTTTATTATTAATTTTAAAAATAATATTTTTTTAAAAAAAATTAGATATAAAATAATCTTCCGATTCTTTATAATATATATAATCTTAGGATTTAAGAAGAAAGAAAAGATCTGATTTAAAAAGCTTATTTTAATTTAAATATTATTATAATTTATAAAGATTTGAAAAATAGAAGAAGAAAAATTAATATTATTTTTAAAAATAAATTAAATAATTATAATTAATTTATAATTCTAAAACTACTCTATAAATAATAGTTATAAAAAGATAAAAACAAAAAATCTTATAAAAATTGGTTATTTTATTTTAAATTATATTTTTATATAGATATAATTTATTATATTTTAATATACAGCCAAAACGCCCGCTGTATCTTATTTATTTTAATAAATTTAATAAATAAAAAATTATATTTAAAGCTTAAAATTATAAATATTTAGAATTAATTAGACTAAATATATTAAATATCTTATTCTTATATTTAAAAAGGCTTTTACAGAATCTACTATATAAAATATAATATCTAATATTAAATTAGATAATTATTAAAAAGTACGCATATTAAAAAAACTAAATAAATAGTATAATATGAAATCTTAAATAGATTTAGATTAATAGAATATTTAAAATTATTAGAATTAAAAAAATCAAAAGAATTAATTAGATTAATAGAATAATTAAGATTATTAATATTAAAAAAGTTAATTAGATTAACAGAATAATTAAAATTATTAAAGTTAAAAAATTATTAAATTAAATATAAAAATTTATATTATAATATATACAGTCTAAAAAAGCTGTAAATATATTTTTTTATATATATTTCTTACTATAAAAGTAATAATTTTATAAAAAACTAGAATTTATTAGTATTATTAGAAATTTCTTATTATTTTTTCAAAATAAAAATAAAGAAGATAATTATATTTTATTTAATTATTTTTATTTAATTTAAAAAGCTTTTTTATATACTTTTAAATAACAGTTAGAATAATTAGATTAATAATCTGTTAATCTGAATATATTTTAACCGTACTAAAATTAAAAAATATAATAAATAGATTTTAGTATTAAAAATAATTAAGACAGTTAACCGTCTGATTTTTAATTATACCGCGGTCAGATATAAAAATTTTCTTAATCTGACTATAATCTAGCAGTTAGATATAAAAATTCTAATTAATCTGATCTGACCTGGCTGTTAGCTACTCTAACTGCTATTATTCTATACCGAACTGGTTTCCTTTTCCTTTTACAATCATTTAATTCTGTTATTTCTAATATTTCAGCTAGCCAGTATCTATCAACTCAGCCCGCACCTTAACAATTTTAAATTAATGTTTTTTAATTAATCTTATTCTACATTAGATTCTTTTCAGTCTGAATTTTAGTATTTAAATATTAATCTTCTTATTAATCTTATTATGGATTTTTAATATCAGTTTAGATATATATTTTAGATTTTTTAATAGAGTTTATTAAACTTTTTATAAATTATATCTTTTTAAAAATATTTAATTCTTATTTATCAATAGAGTTATTCTTCGGCTTTTATAGCTGGTAGGCTTCAGTTTGTTTATATTATAGATTGTTTATCTGATTTTTTTAATTCTTCGATTACTATATAGTTTTTAACTGTAATAACAGTTTAGCTTTTTTATTTAATTAATTATTATACAGTCTACAGTTACAGCTACAAAAATACTAATAGATTTTAAACCTAAATTTATTTTATTTTATTTTTTATTTTAAGATTTAGAATTATAGTTTTTTAAAACCAACTATTATTATTACTATTTATTCTATTTATTCTATTTATTCTATTTATTCTATTTATTCTATTTATTCTATTTATTCTATTTATTCTATTTATTCTATTTATTCTATTTATTCTATTTATTCTATTTATTCTATTTATTCTATTTATTCTATTTATTCTATTTATTCTATTTATTCTATTTATTCTATTTATTCTATTTATTCTATTTATTCTATTTATTCTATTTATTCTA
>NW_017963157.1:0-2148 GCF_001890905.1 Aspergillus aculeatus ATCC 16872
TTATAATAATATATATATAAATTATATTAATTATTTTAATTATTTTTTTAGAAAATTTTAATTTATTTTTAAAATTTAAAGTTATTTGATATAATAATTAAGTATTATTAGTAATTTTTAATGATTTATTATTTTAAAACTAATAATTAGATAGAATAAATTAAACTTATATTAAGATAATATTCTTATATTTATATAAATTATTTATAAAATAATTAGAATTAATAGTTTTTATTATGTGAATTTCTATTAAATTTAATTTATTTAAATATAATTAAAATTATTCAAATGTAATTAAAATTATTTTATGTTTTATGAATTATAAGTTTTATTTTTATATAGATTTTAAATTAATTTTATTATAAACAGCTCCGCTGTCCGAAATATAAATTATTTTATTATAAAAATATAAATTATTATTAAATATATTAGAATAAAAATAACTACTATTAAAATCTAATATATGAAATAAACTAATTAGAAATATAACTTAATTGAAAGATTTAGAAAAATTTAAAAATATAATTAGATATTTCTTATATTAAATTTTTAAAATTCAGTAAAAAAATTTGATTAAAATATTTTAAAATTATATAAAATTAAAAAAATTATTAGCTTAAATATATACCGATTAGCTCTATTACTAAATATAAAAATATATTTTATATTTTATATTAATTTATTAATTTTAATTAATAAAAACTTTTTATTAAAATAATATCAGCCGCCGCCGCCGTATATAAGAATTAAAAAATTTAAAAATAAAAATTAAAAATATTTTTAATTTTATATAAAACTACAGAAAATACAGCTGTTTTTATTTAATATATATTATAAAATAGATTAATTATCTAAATTTTACAATTAAATTAATATAATATTTTAAAAATATTTATTAAATAGTTAAAAATTTTTATTCTTATTATTTTGATAAGCTATAATCTATATTTTAATAAAGTTTAATTTTTTTGAAAAATATACTATTATAAGATAGATTTGAAATATTTAGTCTATTTAAAGTATTTAATGTATTTGATTTATTTAATTTATTTAGATTATTTTATATATTTTAAATATTCTAACAGCTTATTACTTTTTTTTATCGTTTTATGTATAATATATAATCTTTTTGATTTTTTATTTCTTTTTAATTTAGTTTATAGTTTTTTAAGTCACGTTTTATCTATAAATCTAAAGATAATCTAACTAAATAATTGATTAAAAATTAAAAGAATTATTTTTAAATAATTTTCAGCTAGTTTTATTATTTTTATTATCCCGCCAGCCAGTATTCATCGACCCAGCCCGCAGCTTGACAAATATATTTTAATAGATTTATTTATTTATTTAATAAATATAATAATAACAAATAAAATTTAACCAAAATTAGTTCTTTAATTAGATATAATTTGTTATGGAAGTAAAAATTCATAAATAACTGTATTAGTTGATTAATTCGGAAAGACGAAAAGACCGGAGGATCGACTAAGCCGAAGTTCTACTGCTAAAGACAGTCAAAAGGATGGATAAGACAGAACAGTAAAAATATTACTATAGCAATAATTACTATAAATATTAGTTTTTAAACTAATATTCTTAGAAATTATATATATCAATAAATTAATGTAATCAATAACTAAGATATATTATAATCTAACAATATATAGAAATACTTTGATATAAAATATAAAGATAAAAAATATTTAATATATTAAATATAAAAATAATACAAATAATAGAAAATAATTAAAAAAGAATAAAAGACGGACTGTATAGAATATTTAAATTAAGAATTAATTTTGAAGTTTTTTTAATTAAATTATTTATAATAATATTAGATGTATAAATTTATATATTATTTTTAAAACTATACTTAAATTAATAAATAAAATATTATATAATAGACGTACGATAGCGACTGTAATAAATATTATATTTATTAAAAATTTTAAATATTTTTTTAATAATTTTAGTTAGGAAAGTACTTATTGATAATATAAATAATTTGATAAGAATATAATTATATAGATCTTTATTTATAAAAGAAATTTAAACTGTATTATAAATATAATTAAATAAATATACTATAAGTTAAAAATAAAAATAATATATATAGCAACTAATAACTTTAATAATAAAAAATAATAT
>NW_017963158.1:0-2099 GCF_001890905.1 Aspergillus aculeatus ATCC 16872
TTATTTTTTTTATTAAAAATCGCCTTTGCTGTAGTTACTTACTGTAGTTAAAAAATCTTTTATATTATTATTATAAAATTTATTAATTCTATTTTTTTATATAATATTAAATAAACTTAGTATTAAAACTATTTTATAAATTTTATTATATCTATATCGATAATTTCGCTGTTGATTCTAAAATATATAATAATTATTATAAATATCTATCTGCTGTTTTTAATATATTAGAAGATATAAATTTAAAATTTAAGCTATTTAAAATATATATTAGTTTTTTCTATTATTCTTTTTAATTAAAAAGTCAATATTTTAGATCTTACTATATTTAAAAATAAGATTAAAACTATTTAAAACTTTAAATTTCCGAAGATCTTATCGGATTTTAAATATTATCTCAGTTTTATTAATTAGCTCTGTTATTATATTAAATACTATATATTTAAAGCTGCTTTATTTTAGAAATATAAAATATTTTTTTTATATATTCCAACTAACTGAAAGATCTGATATTTCCGAACTATCTGAATATTACCGTTAATATTATATAATAAAAATATTAGTAGTAAATCTTATTTTTAAAAAAATTTATATATTTAAAATATTATAATATAATTTTACTAGTCCTAAGATATTTATTTATTTTAATTAATTTAAATAATTATATATTGATCTTAATACTTATTATATAAATATAAATATTATAGTATATTATTTAATTACTAATTATAAATATAAAAACTTTTTAAAATCTTTTTTAAAAATATCTGTTCGTTCGGTTCTATTTCTCAGCTGTTTATTAACTTCAGCTGAAAAAAATTATTAGCCGACTGAACTAAAAGTCTTATATTTTATTTAGATTTTTTAAAAACTTTATTATATAATTTAAATAACTAATTATTCTATTATTTTTTATACCGACTATTCAAGCACAGTCGCTTTGTCGAAGCAGATATTTTTTAATATTATTATTTTTAAATATTTAAATCTATATTTAATATATATAAATTAATATATATAGTAATTTAAAATATATATTTACTATTATTCCGGCGTTATTAATATTATAGCAGATATACTATCTTACTTATTTTAAAAAAATATTTTATATATTATTTTAAAAAAAATATAATTTTAAAAATATTTTAATTAATATTTATACTACTGAAATTCTCGCTGTGTTCCTGTCTTCTTATTATATTAATATTATATTTATTATATATTCTGTTAAGCTTAACAAAATATTTAAATAATATATCTATAATAATTATATATTTAATAAACATACTTCCGAAATTATTGCCGTTTTTTAAAAAAAATTCTAAAACTAATATATTTTATATTTCTAAAGACAGTTTACTTTTTATATTAAAATATATTATTTATAATACTATTATCGGTCGAATTACTGTTTAAGATTATAAATATATTAATATTATTAAAAATAATAAATTTATAATTTTTAAAAACTTATAAATATATCTATTTTATTTACTCGCATCTGAAATTTTCTATTTAATTTATAATAATTATTATTATTAAAGATTTAATAAATATATTCCAGAGCTGAACAGTTTTATTTTATATAAAAAATATAAACTATTCTACCAGTATATCGCCTGTTATTTTATATATTTTAAGAATAAAATATATTATTATTTATTATATAATATATTCTAATCTATTATTTCAAACAGACTGTTTAAAACTATTATTATAAATTTTATTATCGATCTTCCGAATAAATATAAATATAATACCGCTTTTATTATAATTAATAAATTTATTAAATATATTAGTATTATAAAAGATTATTCTAAATAGAAAGCAGACTAATAGAATCTTATTCTCGTCGACTATATAAAAAAATTATAATTAGAATATTCCGAAATTCTTTATTTCAGACTGTAATATTAAATTTATATTATTTTTCTAAAAAGATCTTTTTAATATTCTTAATTCTATATAATTATATTCTACTGTATTTTATTTTTAAATCGATAGTCAGTTAGAATAGATAATCTAAACTGTTAAAATAATAATATATTATATATATATATCTACCGAAACTTAATAATAGTCTACAGTTATTTTATTTA
>NW_017963159.1:0-2068 GCF_001890905.1 Aspergillus aculeatus ATCC 16872
AATATTTATTATATTTATAATATTTATTATATTTATTATATTTATAATATTTATTATATTTATAATATTTATTATATTTATAATATTTATTATATTTATAATATTTATTATATTTATAATATTTATTATATTTATAATATTTATTATATTTATAATATTTATTATATTTATAATATTCATTATATTTATAATATATAAATTTAAAATTTTAGTTAATTATAAAAATAAGATTTAAATACTATCTGTAGAAAAGAATTAAAAAAAATATAAAAATATTTATTATTTTTTATTAATATTTAGAAAGTACTTCAGATTAAAAAACAATTAGTTTATATATAATATTTTTTAAATACTATTAGAATTTTTTATTTTTCTTCTAATTAGAAAATATAAAAAAATTATTATTATACCGAAAAAAATATCAACTATAAGATCAAACTTATATTTTAGAATAAAAAAATTAGAAGTCTTATAAGATTTTTTTTATAATATATTTTAAACAAACTAATAGTTTTATAATCTAAATGAATAGAATTATTAAAAAAGATTTTATATAAATTAGCTATTTCTTAGCAGCAGCTTCGGTATTTTTTTATATAAAAGCTAAAAAAGATTGAAAATTCTATATAAATTATTAAATATTTAATATAATTATAAAAAAAAACTGCTATTTGTTTTTTCTAATTTATAAAATTTTAAACTAAATTAGAAAAATAAAATCATTTATTAAATCAATATTATAGATAACCCCTATGACTATAGCAGATTGCCAATAGTCTACCTACATATTTTCTATATAATAATTGTAACGTCAATGACTCCGACCTTCTTCAATATTTAATTCCTAGGATCTTATTAGACCTTCAGAATAGTAAGGATTAGTCTTAAAATCAATAGACTGCTACTATTCTATACCTAACTGACTTCTTTTTCCTTTACAATTAAATATTTCATCTATTTTTTATAAAATCTATATTATAAAAATTTAAAAATAAATAATAGTTTTTTATATACAGTACAGACTATATAAATAGCTAATAATATTTTTTAAATTAATAAATGTTTTAAATATCTTTTAAAAATATATTGATTAAATATTATATAAATATTTTCATAAATTTTATTCAATTTATATTAATAATATATTAACTTATACAGACAGAGATATCAAAAAATATTATAAATATATATAAGAAATATTATAAAAATTAAAAAAAGCTGATCTATTTTTAAATACTAAAAAATATAAATTTCAATAAAAGAAAATCTTTTATTTTAGATTTATCGTACGCGTAGAACAAGATATTAAAATAAATTCTAAAAAAATTAAAATAATTATTTTATAAAAAATTTTAAATTAATAAAAACAGTTTAAATTTTTTTAAAATTTATAAATTTTTATTATAAATTTATCTTTAGATTCTCAACCATCGTACGACTATCTATAAATCTAATTAAAAATCTGGTTCTTTTAATAAATCTAAAAATATAAAATAAGCTTTTAGATATTAAAAAAAAGTTTATAATTATACTAATTCTTTATCTTTTAAATTCTAAATATATAATAATAATAGAAACTAAGAAGAATTCTGAATACCTTCACTTCCACTTTAATAAAACCTTACTTTTCACTCAAACTTTATATGGGATTCCATACAAAATTTAAGTAAGGGGGTAAAGTGAAAGTAAAAGTAAAGTAAAAGATAGATAAAATTAATTTTCTTGAATAAGTAACTGATTAAACTGATTGAATGAATTTAAACTGAAACTGAACTGAAACTGCTTGCTCTACTAACTAAAAGAATAATAGGAATTGACCTCTTATTTATAGCTGAATAGCCATGTTGATTTTCCGAGGCTTTCCGCGATCATATGAAAAACACATGAAAGTAAATAAATAAATAAATTCCTATTGAACAGGAACAATAGGATGAATAGAAGAAGATTGTTCCAGGCCGTTTTCCCCACTGAGGGGTCACCGGAACTCGGAAATCCACTCCGCGAACTGGCTAACCTGAGGCAGCGAACTGGGGAGCCTGAGGTGGCGAACTGGCGAGCGCGGAGGCTA
>NW_017963161.1:0-2039 GCF_001890905.1 Aspergillus aculeatus ATCC 16872
CTAATGTAAACCCTAATGTAAACCCTAATGTAAACCCTAATGTAAACCCTAATGTAAACCCTAATGTAAACCCTAATGTAAACCCTAATGTAAACCCTAATGTAAACCCTAATGTATATTTTTTTAATAATTCTGTATTTTCTGTAAACTGCGAGTAATATAATTATATATTCTATAATCCCGACGATAATAT
This sequence comes from Aspergillus aculeatus ATCC 16872, assembly GCF_001890905.1. NCBI lineage: Eukaryota > Fungi > Ascomycota > Eurotiomycetes > Eurotiales > Aspergillaceae > Aspergillus > Aspergillus aculeatus. Next base: position 194 of record NW_017963161.1, read on the forward strand.
AATCTATTATTAAAAATAGAAATATCAGAAATAAGTTTTTAAAGATTATATAAAAATTTAACTGGATCGGAATTTAAAATAAGCCAGTCCTATTATATAATTTAATTTTAGATTTCTACAGTATATTTATATAAATTTTATTAGGCCGGTTGCTGTAAATAATAAATAATCTTTTTAGACTAAACTCTATACTAATATTCTTTATAAATAATAACTGGAAGGCTATCCAGCTGTTTAAAAAACTTATTCTTTATTTTAATAAATAGCTTGTTTTAAAATTTGTTTATTTTTTAAAATACTGTTTTATAACTGTTTTAAATTATTCCGTATAGTTTAATAGATGGCTGGTCAGTTATTAGCTATAATTATCAGCTATTCTATTTAAAAATTTAATATTTTTAAAATACTGTAGTTGTTACGGGACAGATGGATTGTGCTAATCAAAACGTGCCTTAAAATAAGAAGAAATAGCTGAACAGCTATTTCATCTGTTCGTACGAAATTTCTTTATATATACTAAGCTAGTGTTAGTTTAGTATATAGTATATAAGATCTTAAGTATTAACTGATGCCTAAAGCTGAGCTCTATATCAGAATCTTAATTTTATAATAGAAGTTCTTCTTCTCTTCTTATCTTTCTTCTGTAGCTTTTATTTATATAAATAATTATTTAAAATCTAAAATAATAATTTTATACTTTAGTTCTTCGCCCAGGTGATGTTGTAACTGATTAGTAAATAGTATATATATAAATAAAATCTATTTTATTTAATATAGTTCTTTCTTTTATATAATCTCTTTTTATTTATTAAATACTATAATTCTTTAATAAATAGAATCTCTTTTTATATTATTTATACAACCGGTTTCGGAAATGCGGTCAGGTTTAGCCACTAGTTTTATATATGATATATAAAATACTATATAAAAAGATTATTTTCTCTTCTTTTTTAACTTTTTTTTTTTAATATATTTCTTCTTTTTTCTTTTTATTACCAGTCTGTTTTCTTTTTATTCGTACGATTTCTGTTATTTTTTTTTATATTTATATAATATCTTTTCTTTCTAACGCTGAAGCTGATAAGTCTAAATAATCAGATAATATACTAATTTCTATTTATTATAATTCTTTTTAGATTTTTATTACTATTACTAACTGTAATTCGCTTTTTTTTTTATATACTATATAATTATTTATAATTCCTATACTGGTGACGCGGAGCGTTGGATTACCATATAACTAATAATATATAAAAATAAAATTTTACTTTAATTTTATTATATTTTAAATTAGCAGTATATTTAGTGTTTTTTTTATTATAAATTTAAAATAAAAATCGGTACTTTTATTATAATTTAAATAAAAAAATCCAGCAGAATCTTTATATAAGATATTAATAAAATTAGATATATACTAAATGCTTTTTATATATTAATAGTCTTCTAATTATATTTTATAGTTTAGTAATACTGTATTATTATAAATATAATAATTAAATAAAGTTTCGACAGATTCTATAACTATTTAAATAATAAAATAATATCTGTATTAAATATAAGTTTAAAAATTATAATATATATTATAATTATTATAATCTAAATAAGTCTAAATATAAGTCTACAGTAATTACTGCTCTTCTCTGTAATATTATCGAAGAGTTAGTAGACTAAATAAAATATATAATTAGAATTCAGTATAGTAACAGTTGGTTTTTTTTTATCGAATTAAATAAAGCTCTTTTTTAATTAGTTTGAAAAATTAAAAAGATTTTCTTTTCTTTTTTTTTTTATTATTTACTTCTTCGTTTTTCTTTTTTTTTTTTTTTTTTTTTTTTTTAGGTCTGTA
>NW_017963162.1:0-2039 GCF_001890905.1 Aspergillus aculeatus ATCC 16872
ACCTCAGGCTCCCCAGTTCGCTGCCTCAGGTTAGCCAGTTCGCGGAGTGGATTTCCGAGTTCCGGTGACCCCTCAGTGGGGAAAACGGCCTGGAACAATCTTCCTCTATTCATCCTATTGTTCCTGTTCAATAGGAATTTATTTATTTATTTACTTTCATGTGTTTTTCATATGATCGCGGAAAGCCTCGGAAAATCAATATGGCTATTCAGCTATAAATAAGAGGTCAATTCCTATTATTCTTTTAGTTAGTAGAGCAAGCAGTTTCAGTTCAGTTTCAGTTTAAATTCATTCAATCAGTTTAATCAGTTACTTATTCAAGAAATTAATTTTATCTATCTTTTACTTTACTTTTACTTTCACTTTACTCCTTACTTAAATTTTGTATGGAATCCCATATAAAGTTTGAGTGAAAAGTAAGGTTTTATTAAAGTGGAAGTGAAGGTATTCAGAATTCTTCTTAATCTAAAATCTTATATACTATATATCAAACTAGCACTAGCTTAGTATATATATAAAAGAATTTTATATAAATAGATAAAATAGTTCTTCAGCTATTTCTTCTTATTTTAAGATATATTTCAATTAGCAGAATCTATCCATCCTATAATAATAAATAACATATTTATTTTAATTTATATATATTCCAAAGTTCCAGTAACAGTTTAATAATACTATAATTATAGTATAAAATCTAATAAATTAGATAATATATAATTACTATTTACTACTGGACTAAACTTACTATTAATTTTTTATATTAATAATAATAATTTTTATTATTAAAATATTAATAACTGGTACAGTTCTATACTAATTATAAAAAAACTAACTATATAATTATTATTAATAATAGTTTTTAAAATAATTAGATTATATAATAATAAAACAAAATTAAACTAATAATAGAATTCCAAATTATTTTAAAAGTTATATTAGACATACTCATTAAAATGAATTTTTTTTAAAAGAAATAAAAAAATAAAAAAATAAAAAAATAAAAATATAAAATCACAAAAGTATACTATATATTAGAGATAAAATTGTATAATAATTAAATATAAAAACAACTAATATATTAATTAGAAAATAAAACCAAATAAAAATAATATAATTATAGAATACTAAATAATAATAATAGAATATAAAAAAGAATAAGAAAATTAGACTACAAAATATAAAAATAATTAAAAAAACCCTAAAAGAATAGAAAATCTAACTAGGAAATATATAAGATATTTCTAAATATAAAAATTAAAAAATATAAAAATACCAAATAAAGGATAATAATAAAAAATAATAAACTAGAATCAAAATAAAAAATCAAAGACTAAAAGAAAGAAAAGAAAAGATCAAAATAGTAAAATAATAAGATTTAAAGAATTAAATAAGAATATTAAATAATAATAAATAAAAAAGTAAATTTTTATTCTTACTAAGTTTATTTAAATATTTAAATATTTAATCTTATTAATATAAAATATAATTTAATAATAAATATTTATAGAATTAAAAATATTTTTAATTACAGTTATTATAGCTAGAATTATACTATTATATATTTAAAAATAAATTTTTAAAATAATAATTAATAAGATTTTAAATATTAGTTTAAAAGTTTTATAAATTATTTAATCTATATTTTAATAGATTTTTAAATTACGTTAATATAATTGATTTATTACTTTTATTACAATATATTAGAATAGTTCTATTTAAACTATAAAAATAATAATAAATCTTTTTAAATATATAGACTACTATTATTTTATATTAGTAATTAAAAAATAAATATATATAAGAATTATAATATTTTTTAGATTGATAGCATTCTTATCAAAAGAATTATTAGATAATTTAAAACTATTTAGAATTTTTATAGACGCAATAGTAGAGATATAATTAAAATTAGAATTTTTATAAAAATAATTAAAAATTAAAAAAAATAAGAAAGAAAAAAAAATAAACAGTGTTTTAAAAACAGAGAAGATAATAAAATAAAAAAAAGCTAAAAAAAATATAAAAAAAAATAATAAAAT
>NW_017963163.1:0-2025 GCF_001890905.1 Aspergillus aculeatus ATCC 16872
TAATTTTTATTTATTATTTCTAATATAAAATATTTAGTATTAATTATAATATATATTAAAATCTTTTAATTTTAAAAATTTAATATAATAAAAATAATTATCAAATCAGTTCTTTAAAAAAATTTTTAATAGAAATTCTTTTAATTATAGTTTTAAAAAATATATATATAATTATACTAAGATTTTTAATCTGTCGGCGGCTTAAAATAGATTTAATTTTTTTAACTATTTATTAAAATTAAAAAATAAAAATATTTAGCTAGAACTGGTAATAGAATTATAATATTTATAAAATTTAAAAATAAATAATTCTATTAAATATAATTTTAATTATATAATAAAAAGATAAGCAGTATACAAAAATAAGTAGATATAAAATTTAAAAATAAAATTATATAAATATTATATATAAAATTTTAATATTAAATTTAAAATAATTTTTAATATATTAATAATGAGATCTACAGTAAAAATATTTATTATAATTATAATAAACAGATTTATAAGATTATATTTAGATATAATAAATTAATTTTAAAAATTTCTATTTTAAAAATTCATATTTATTTCTTAAATAAATAAAGTTAGATTAACTGAAGATTTCTATAGTCAGTTTTAAATTTTTATATTAATAAAATACGAAATATAATAGTTTTTTAAATCTTATAAAAAATAAACTAATGTTAAATAGTTATTTTTTAGAAGTATATTGTTTACTAATATAAATTTAAAATTATAATTAATATTCTATTTAAATATATATTAGAATATATTAGAATATATTTTGATTTTATAAATAAATTTCTAAAATTCTATAAAATAATTATAAAGATTTTTGTCTTTTTAATATAAATTAAATAATTTATTCTGGACGGTATGCTTTCTGTTATAATTTTTTAAATAAATATTTTTAAAAAAATAATAATATTTAAATAATTAAAAATTATATATTTTCTGTTTTTTTTAAATATAACTGGATTTAAATATAGAATTTTTTTTTAAAATAATTAATAATATAGATTTTATAAACTATAAAAATAATAAAATAGTTTATATTAATTTTTATTTCTTTTAAATCTGATTATTAAAATAGCAGAGGTGAGTACAGTTATTTTTAAATTTATTAAAATTAAATATATATTTAAAAAAAATAAGAATAGAAAATTAAAAATTAATTAATATAATTACTTTTATTAAAACAGCTTATAATTTTTTAATATTAAATTTAAAAGTTTAGTTTAAAATACTTATTGCGGGAGTAGTAATCTGAATAATTTTAATTTATTTAATTAAAATTTAATTATATTTTTTAATAGTAATTTTTTATTTTATAGTAGTTTTAACAAGCTAGTAGTTTATTTCTAAAATCTATTTAACTTATTATATAAAAATATCTTTTTAAATCTGTACTATTTAATAAAGATTAATATAGTTTTAATTAATTTTAATAATAAAAATATATATTTAATTATAATAATAATATTATATTTTAAAATTCTTGCAGATATATTAAGCAAATCTTTTTAAATTATTATTTTTGAAAAAAACAATATAATATTAAGATATAGATTTGATTAATAAATACTAACTGATTAAAATAATAAAATTAATAAAATTAATTTAAAAATCTTTTAATAATAATTTCTTAATTTTTAATTGATTATTTAATTAGATTATTCTTATATTTATAAATAAAATGTAGCTTAAAGAACTATAATAAAATCTAAAATAAATAAAAAATTAAAAAAATTATATATTATATATAAAATATTGAGAAAAGATAATAGAAATATTAGAATATTCGGAATACACAAGATAGTCCGGATAAGCTGGATAGATTAGATAAGCTAAGTGCCTTAGGTCTGCACTGTGATATTTATATTTTGAAAGTTTTATATAATAATTAATTTTATATAATTTTTATAAAATACAGTAGATATATTTTAAATATTTGGAACAGATACAGCTATATTTTAAAATATATTAATTATAATATTAGAATATAGTAGAAGTTTCTATAAGCCT